>NC_051435.1:17826097-17898883 GCF_001649575.2 Kryptolebias marmoratus | reverse complement strand
TCTGGTCCTCACTGCAGCCTTAAGTACTCCTCCAAGTCCCATCAGCTTGATCAGCCACAGGTGTGAGAGGAGTGGTGATGAGGCGTCCGTCACCAGCTCAGGAGACGCCCACCAGGAAGTGCTCACACACACACAAACCACCAATCATCACAGTCAGAGCCTGTTTGCATATTTGCCACTATTTGAGCCTTTTTGTCACTTTATTAATAACATCTGACAACATGACAATATGTCAGAATATATGAAAGAACAAATGAAATTCTAACTTTTAAGAATGAGGCCCACCAACCCATTCTCACTCTAAAGGTGTTAAATACTTATGCTGCTGTCAAGTGTTTTACACAGTTTGACTCCAACACTTCAGCTTACAATCATGAAAATAAAGACCACAAATCTTGAAAAAGAGAAAAAACAACAACAGAACAAGTTGTTTTTTTAACTGATAATTCCCCCTCCATTGAAAATATATATTTTTTTGTTTTTTACACACACACACACTCACACACACACTCGTGTATGTTATAAAACTTTATCCAGACTAGAGCGCATGAATAAAAAAAGCAATAATGTTCACATTACTAAGTCAAAACACAAAAGAAAAACATGGAACACGATCAGTTTCGCTGTAATTTGCAAAAGAAAAAAGGAAAGTAATTGTGTTGTCTTTGAGTTTAGTAAATTGCTTTTAACCTTCTCAACTTCAACTTTATTGACAAGCGATTAATCATAGTCTATCTGATTGCTGTCAATCAGACTAATGGTCTTCTGTTTGCCCAACTGAATGTGCAGCTATAAATAACACTTTTTTAACTACAAGGGACATATTCTCACTTATCTAAGACAAACATTCATGCTTTTTCTCCATGGGTCCTGTCTTTTCTTTTTTTTTTTTAATCTCAAGGCTGCTTTGCAAAACAGAGCTGAAATTTTCTCAAAATGGTCTGTTTCTTTCCCTCTCTTTGATCTGAGGAAAGTTTTTGCAGATTCTGTTTGTTGAGAGCAGCCCTCAGCTCGATCAGCCGGCTCCAACCCACCCTTCCACCCTCTCACCAACAGCCTCCATCAGCATCTCCTTGGTTCATTAGCCGACCTTTAGCCATCGAACAACAATTAGGCCTGTCGCTCGCTCACTGGCTTCGCCCTGCCGACTGCGCAGAGAGGAAGACTCCCTGACTACTGATTGGCTAAAGAGACCTGACAGCACGTTACTGCCACAGCTGTAATTGAATACAAGTTCTAACAAGCCTTTGAACAGGGGGAAGAAATATTTCATAAGCTGGATGCAATTTGGTGGGTGCATGTAATGAAAATAATGAATGTGATTCCCTCCAATTTTTTTTTTCTTTTTATTTAAAATTGATGTTTTTTGAGGAAGAAATAATAAATCAGATTTCGAGAGACACAGAGAGAGTATTTTTTAACAAATCTGATTCCTCCCTCAGTATAGGGACAATTTGCTGTATTTTTACAAACCAATTATTCTGTTTTCAGCATTCATAACAGGGCTGGTGTTTTGCTCTAAAAATTTGCTGCTGATTTATCAAACAGGCTTTGGAAAGCAGTTTGCATCACAGACTCAATCCTGCAGTTGACGTGATATATATTTTCTAGACGAGGCTAATATTTCTGGTGCCTTGTACAGCCTGTGCTCTCTCCTGACCAGTCAAGTTTGCATAGCTCGTGAGTTTTTCAAGCTATTCCCCGAAAATATACTAATCAGAAAGCAGCAAAAACAAATGTTTTGATTACCGAGTTAGGCCCTTATCACAATTTTCTAAATCACGCATGAATAATTTTCTTTGTTGTTTGCAGGCCACAACAAATATGTTCCTTGCACGATTTGGAACAAAGTGAGAGGGAAAATTTCTGCATTTACTGCGGCCAAAATTGGGCCAAGAAGGAGAAATTGGACATCAAAGGGAAACGCGGTATCAGAGTCCAGTAATCAGTACATCCACATCAGATAAGTGTCGCAGAATGCTCAAATGAAAGGCTCAAATGATGAATAAGAACAAATTACATTGAAAGAAAAACAATCAAATATTAAAAGAGGGCACACAACTTTTCCACTGTGACATCAAGGGTGCACAGCAAGTAATCACACAAGCGAAATGTTCATCATTGCTTCCATTTAGTGTGAGGGTAATAAAAGACATGTCAGAGCTGAGAGAAGAGTCCCAGCCTGGTCTCTCATTACCCACAAGGGACAGAGAGACTTTTGGGCCTAATAAGGACATGATTTAGGCAAATCAGGTCGTTATGAAAATTGGATTGCTGGTAATAAGGCAGTTTTGCTCTTGTTTGTTTTTTTATTTTGTGGCACATTTACTCTGTTACCATTAAGAAAAAGAGGCTGCGTTTGACTGGTTCTTTTATTTTAATTATCTGAGCAGTTCACTCATGATGTGTGCTTTTAATTCACCAGAGATGAATCAAGTCTGGGTTTTAATTTTTAAACACAGTCCTCTTTGCAGCTTTTTTTTTTTTTTTCCACAGGATTATCACTGTCTCTGTGTGGGGGTCATCTGTGGAAGTGAAAACCTTTAAGAATTTAAGTTTTCTAAACTAGGTTAGTGGCTGAAAGTTGAAGAGGCATTCTTCAAAAGTGCAACTGATGCATTTCTTATTGGTTTCATAAATACAGAACAGCGCCGTGGCACTGCTACACATCACTGTCAACTATAAATCCTTCTTTTTGTCCAGGTTTGAATGTATGGCTGCACTTAGGTAAGCAAATTAACATGAAAGAAATTCATAATTCAAGACAAAAGTGTTGGGAGTTGATATTTGCATATGTAAGACCAAATATATAGGGGATTAAGCCAGGGTTTTTCAAGTATCCAGACTTAACCCATCTTTGATTCGGTTTCACAAAATGCAGGGACAGATATGTTACCATGAAGATATATTCTGTACAATTAGGCTTCTTTTGACCAGACTAACAGCAAGGCTTTGTTAAACCTGGAGTGTTTCCGATCAGGAGTTGGCTTGATCAGAAACATCCTTTTATAAAGTTATTTAGAACACGTAATCCATGTTTTTATTCAGTGTTATATCATGGCTTCTTAGTGAATATTTAAATCGTCTATTAGAGTGGACGAGATTTGCCCTGAGATGCTGAAAGTTCTGGGTATTGTGGAGCTGTCATGGTTGTTATTCCTCTTTAACAACACCTGTGGAGAGGGAGACTGGGGTGATGGTCCCAGTTTTTTTTTTAAAAAGGGAATATTGGTGGATTACACTTCTCAGCCTCTCAGGGAAAGTTTATTTTGCAGGTGTTGAAAGGGAGACGGCAACCAATTGTCTAACCTTGGATTCAGGAGGAGCAGTGTGGGTCGAGGAACCAGATCTTCCCTTTTGTTGGGTTGCTAAGGGGGTCCTGTGAGTTTGATTGTCCAGTCTTCATGTGTTTTGTGGATATGGAAAAGGCTGTTCCCTGAGGCATTCTGTGGGGGGTGCTGCAGGACTGTGGGTTTCTGAGTTTTGTCTTTAAGAGCTATTCACTCCCCAATCATGTTCCAATTGTTCATAACCAGGATCTCAAAGTGCAGTCGTGGAGAGAACAGTGTCTGGTTCAGGAACCTCAGGGTCTCAGCTCTGCTGTTTGCAGATGATGTGGTCCTGTTAGTGTCTTCAGACCTTGACCTTCAGCGTGCACTGGGGCGGTTCACAGCTGAATGTGAAGCGACTGGGATGAGAGTCAGCTCCTCAAAGTCTGAGGCCGTGGTTCTCAACTGCAAAAAGATGAAATGCTCTCTCTGGGTTGAGAGTAAGTCTTTGCCTCATGCAGATGAGTTCAAGTATCTTGGAGTTTTGTTTATAGGTGAAAGCAGGAAGGAGTGGGTGATGGATGAATGGTTCTGGGTCTCCTTTGAAGTAATGAGGGCATTGTTCTTGTGTGTTGTGGTGATGATGGAGCTGAGCTGATAGGCAAAGCTCTCAATTTACTGGTCCATCTGCATACTAGGATAGACTCAGCCTTTGAGATAGGGTGAGGAGCTCCATCTCCTCAGAGCTCAGAGAACAGCCACTGTCCTCCGCATCGAAAGAAGTTAGCCGAGGTGCCCTTACAAAAAAATCCCACGAAATTCACGTGATCACATGTGATTCCCATTTTCCACATGTTGTTCACATAATCCCCCCAAAAATCACATATTTCCACATGTGATTCCCATGTGATTCACATGTGATTTTCGTGGGATTTTTTTGTAAGGGTGGTTTGAGCACCTGATTATGATGCGTTCTGATCGCCTTATCAAAGCATTACAACAAGGCTTGCAGACTGAAATGTATTTATTGTACATTTAGTTGTGATTATCATTATTTTCAGAATTAAAGTGACTGGGATAGTCACAGATGGCGAATGCAGTCATATAAAGCTCATGTTGATGTATTATAGGTAAAATATTTAACCTGTAACACTTCTACTGTTAAGATAATTGACTTATTAACTCCTCTGATTTGTTTTTTAATTTAAACCAGGATTCTCTAACAAGGCTTGGTCAAGCCTTGCTTCGTTCTTTTATCCTGGATTGCTGAAGTTTACATTTGTGAAATAAACCCCTTAGCTAAACTCTCTGCAAATATACTCAAAGCTAAGCACAATACACTCCGGAAAGCATACAGGAGGATGTTGAAGTAGATTATTAAAATCTATGCAAACAGCATAAAAACAAACATTATGTGCGCCAACACAGGAGATGCCCTCAACTATAGCAAGTATGGTAAAACGGGAGGATTTTGTTACTTTGAGCTAAATACATAAATGCAAAGAAAAAAAGTGTAAAAGAACTCTTGTGGGAAATTTGAGATATTTTGTGTTTTGAAAAAGAAAAGAAACATAAGCCTAAAAAGTCAACTTTGACATGAGAAGCTATAGTTTCCTACCTCCAGGATTTGTAATTTCCTTAAAAAAGAGAACAGAGAAATTTAGTCAAGATTTTTATCCAAACTTGACTAAAATGGGAATTAAATCCAAATGATAAGCTTTTAAAAAAATATACTTTTGTGTTAAACTAAGTACAAACCTGTGTTATGTGGGAAAATAAATAATTTTGCAGAGATGATTATGTTTTGGAAGGCTTTGACAAATGGTATCACATTGTTGATGTGTTGTTAAACAGTTACAGAATATTCATTTTGGATTCAATTTACTATTTTCTTATGTACACTAGTAAACACTAGACAAAATTTGTTTAAATTAACCAACAACTAATGTGTGGTTTAATGCAGGTACCTGGTAAAAAGAAGTTTGTGTCCTCTGAGATTATAAGATATTGGATTTCAACCATGTTTGTTTAAATTATAATTAAAGAGGGTCAGACTCTCCAATCCATTTTGTAATTTGAATTTTGCCAGCGAAAATTAACATACATATTTTATACTCTGGTGGCTTTGTGGACTTTAAAAAATTGGTCAAGAAAAAAATTTTGATCCTAATGCTGGTATTTTGCTTTAACTACCTAAAACATGAAAAAATAACATTTTATTCCTTCTAAACTAGGAGTTTTGATTAACTCTGTAACTATCATGGCACTTGTGGATCTTCAGCCTTTTTAGAGTTTGAGCAGCATTACTGGAGGCTGGGATAAGGAAGAGAAGAAGGAAACAAAGAGGGAGAAAAAAAACAAAAACCAGAACCACTGCAGCCATTGGACCATATAGACAAAGGCAAAAGGGAGATGAATTAATTTGACAGAGAATAAGTGACAGTCATCCCCGTCCTTTTAGCGCTGCACTTTTTTCTCTTCTATAGCGTCCCAAATCACTCTTCCCTCTAATTGCACGGTGGACACCTCTGTGCACGTTGGGGAATTTCACCCACGATCTGGCACAGATTAACAGTCCCTCTCTGCTTTGTTGCTGCTTGATTTGCATGATAATTAGTTGGTGGCAGTGTGTATTCTAATTTATTTATTATTTCACAAATATAGGTACACGTGGAGACGGCAAGAGTTAGCTGGAGAAAAAGGGGGAGAGGAAAACAGAACAATGTGCATTAATTAAAGTGATTAAAGGATTGACTGAACTTTGCCTTGATGTGTTTATTCAATTAGTAAGAAAAGTGGCAAATGACTGTTTGACTTTTATAGCAATTAATTGTACAGTTTTTGTTCATTTAGACTCTTTTATCTTGTACTTGCCCTCTTACACATAGGTTTTTCAGCTCCAGTCTATTTGTATGTCTTATAGTGGGTTCTTGTTCAGTAATCACATTTTTATCAAGTTAACACAGAGCTTGAAGCAATAATTTAATTTTGTCATGTTCAACAAATAAATAACTATATCCACAACTTCAAACCAGACTTGTTTGGCATTATTTGGGAGAATCCAACATATCTAAAAAAGTGAGTAAATATAAAGAAAACATCACGTCTATGTATTACAAAGGCAGCAGGAGCCTTTGTATAAGTTATCACTCAGTGTGTCCATCATCTTTCAGAGTATTCATTAAACTCTGCCTTGGTTTCTTTTGTCTGAGGACTACAGGGCAGAGCTCCATCCAGTCCTTTTTTAATCTTACAAACTGGGCCCATCTTTTGGAGCAGTTTGAGTTTAGTGTTTCCAAAATCAAAACACCTCTTTATTCTCCTCAGTATCCACCTTACTCCCAGTATATTGTCTACGGGAACAAAGGGAACCATCCATTTCTCTGGCAGGAGCCAATGGCCCGTAAGAGGTTTGATTTGAGTGTTGAGGATGCTATTTGCCTAGAGAAAGCCCGAGGATGGGGGCTGATCGTGCTGGCAATAGAATCGGGCTGTCAGCTGGCATCTAGCGATAATTGCTTCCCATGGCAGGACCCCGGCGGCCGAGGGAAGAAGAGCACAGAGTGGAGAGTCAACGCGGGAATCCATTTCACCACAGCACAGTCATAATTGTTTCGTGAGCGCGAGGATACTTGTTGCCAATCTGTGTGAGGGCCAAGCTCTGATTGACACCCATTGACCAGGGGATGGAGGAAGTAAAGACGGGAGGGTTTCAGAAGGCCTTGAGTTTCCCAACAATTGTCACTCAAAGATAAGAGGAGGCGAAGTAGAGACAGCCAAGATGAGGGAGGGAGCACCGCAGTAACAATGAATCTGATCTGCTAGTTTAATTCCTCTTCATTTTTTAACATTGTTTCCTCTTTCATTATTTATCCACTCAAACTCTAACCTCCTCCCTAGTGAATGATCATTTACACAAGTCAATAAAGCAAACCCTGAAAACAAGAAGCCCAGCCAAACGTAATGATTTTCTCAGCTCTGTGCTCTACGGGGGCAAATGTATATTTTATCCGTTTTAAGCTGCAAGAAAACTATTGATTAGGAATTGATAGGATCATCTCTTTAAATAGACACAAATGTCTTTCTGCTCTATAAAATAGATATTTAACAATGATTAGAAGATCCTCTATAGCTCAATTTGTTGTTGTGGCGCTGGAAAACTCTTCAGGGCTTCAAAAGATGGCTTAGATCTATCTGGTGGATGCAGCCACAGAACTTATCACTCACCTGTCCAAAGTTAATTCCGCCCAGTGTCAAGCAAGGAATTGGATTTAAGGACAGGTACATTAACATGGGTCCGTCTGCTGTCAAGAGGTCCCAGTGCCCCTCTCGTGTGTCACTTCAGCACCCGGTGAACATGTAAAAATCTTAACAGGGTAAAGCACCATCACAGGCTATCTGTGGCCCTGAGCAAATCTCCAATGACACTTTCTATTCCCCATATGTACCTCCTTACTTTGGCACCAGAGTTTCGCTTTAGAAGAAGCAGCACTTCATATCGTGTGATGGCCTCTTTTCTTTGAAAAAGGTGCAGAGATGAAAAAACTTTGAGGAAAATTAGACAACATTTAGAGAATTATTTACACAATCTCTTCGCATAAACAAGTCATACAGCTTGGCAAGCTGCTTTCTGGTCTCAGCAGATTCAGGTCGAGCGTTTTACCATTCAGAAAGCAGCGGTTGCATCTATACAACAACAGTAATTGCTGTTTTTCGGGGACTGTTCAGGGTCAAGGGTGAGGCATTATTCAGAAATATTTCTTCTGAGTTGAAATGGCTACCTCAGTCGTCAGCCATGGCCTGCTCACTCCTTAGCCTTTAGGCATTCAAATTGACAGATCTCATTATGTGTGAACTCCCGATATTCCCCTTCGTATTCCATGGCCTGTCAGACTCCACCTGCCTGTCCATCTCACTGCTGCATCACATCAGCTCCCACTCGCTGACAACCACCATCTCCTCATCGGGTTTTCGGCTCAGAATGAGGTGTGTGTGTGTGTGGGTGAGGAAAAGTGTGTGGGTGTAGGCTTCACAGAGAGGGGCCCAACTATCTGATGACAATCTGACAGGGGTCCTTGTGTAAACAAACTGCAACATCCAGTGTGATCTGAACAATAGCACTGTGCTGCAAATTAAAGAAGCACCCAAACCTCATGCATTCACTGATGCAAGCACCTACATAAAAATATACACCAGTGCCTGCATATACAGACACGATAACACCTTTGCAGAATCTTAAGTACCTTATGCAAACTGTATGTTTGTTGGGGAGGCACAGGCAGAGTACTGATGAGTGGCTCATTATGGCAACACCAGCGCTCCACACTGGGTATCGCATAATCAAAGCCTGGGGGTACGTATTAATTATCCTTTTGAATAGTGATGAAATTTTAAAAAGCTTCTCCTTAAGGCTCACATCACGGATAGATGAAACAAAGCGCAGCACAGCTTGCGCGCCGAGGCTCACATGTGTTTTTACATCTGTTCAGGATATTCCAATTTGATGCTCAACAAGCTGAGACTGAGATTAAAGGATAATAATGTGTCATCCTGCACACAAGCAACTCTTCCAGAGCAAGTTAATAGCACATCAGCAGCCAGGCAGGCAGCTCCGGCTTCTGCGGGGAAAGCTAGCTAACAGCCATCACAGGCGAAGTTGATCCAGACGCGCATGTGTCTCCTGCTTGTCTCCAGTCAAGGTCGCTGAGGCACCGTTTCTCTCTTTCCCCTCAAACATTCCTGTTGACTGGGGAAGAGAGAGAAAAAAACCCTGTTAGAGCAAAGAAAGGAAGAGGAGGAGGGGTGTGGAAGATGTATTGAGATTTGCTTGAAAGAAATATTAATGAGCTGATTTTTTTTTAAAAGAAAGAATTGTCTTTAATGAACATGTTTAAAGGTTGTTTTTCCATCTATAATTTACATGGCAGGGCTCCGTCAAGGAAAAAAAGCTGGTTTTAGTTTGCACGTGTGAATCCCTGGTCGTGATGGTAAAGTGCATCCCAAACATCTGCTTTGTCGGAGAAGTGTGACTGCTTGACACCGCTGAGGTGTGTGGATGGACTCAGAGGCATTGTGAGAATCAGGATATTTGTTGCTAATTTGTGATGGGATTCACTGATTGACACTTACCGGACAGGGAGGGAAAAAAGAGATGCAAAGAAAGAGATTTGGAAGGCCTTGAAAATGAGAAAGACTGTCACTCATCAGCAGAAAGTAAAAGTGGGAGAGTGAAAAGTAAAGCAGTAATGTAATTATGTGAACTATCAGAAACATCTTAACAGATACATTTGTGGGGAAAAAAGCAGTAACCTGAGCAGGAGGCTGCACGGAGAAACAAATAATTTCTTTTTTTTTGTCATCAACTCCACTCCACTTTATTTTTGTAGAACTTTTCAACTGTAGAGGTAACTTAAAGTGCTTAACAAAGCAGTTAAATCTAGGAAAGACAGTAAAAAAAAAAAAAAAAAAATACACACAACACTAAGAATTAAAGACATAAAAGTAGAATAAAATCGCATTGTATAAAAAAGAAAGCTTAAGAGCACATGATAATAAGAAACTAAAACAAGTAACAAACAGGCTAATCAGTAAAACAGCTGTAATGTATGCAGAAGATGGTAGTTAAGAAAACCTTTCAAATAAATATTTAGCTTGATGTTGAAGACAGTGAGGTGTTGGTGTTTCAGAAAACTGAAGGCTCTGCCTCCCATTCCATATTTTAAAATTCGGGGAACCACTAGAACACCCTGTGTGCTGAGAGTGAAGCGTTCTAGTTGGGTTGTAGGGGACAATGAGCTGCTTTTAATATGCTGAAGCTACTGCGGGCCATTCAGGGCTTTGTATGTAATGAGGAGGATTCTGAATTGGATTCTGCTATTCACAAGCAGCCAGTGCAGACAGGCTCAAACAGGAGTTGGCTGGTGTAGATTCTCAGTCATCCAGGACATGGTGAATGCAAATAATGTTGTTTTTTTCTTTTGGCTGCCCCCTTCTTCAGGGGTTACCACAGCGAGTGAACTCGCATGAGAGATTTGACCGTTGGTTTATGTCGGATGTCCCTCCTGACGCAACCTGGACTCAAACCTGCAGAATTACAAGCGTAATAAAATAATAATAATAATAGGACCACTGGACTTTTATTTTGTGGTCAAAGGCGTTTTGCTTCCCATCCGGGGAGCTTTCTCAATTCAAAACTGGACAGTGTGGAGTTCCAAGTTTTAAAACAGGACAAATATGATCTTTCGGAGACATATCTGTCAACCTGATGATTTATCTATGTTAAGGTGCAGGAGAGCTGATTATTAGCAATTAATAACATGATTTATAAAAATATATATTGTTTTTAAAACATTTAGATTTTGTAAAGAAGAAAAAAAAACATTTTATGTATATGAAATTTTCACACAAATGCTGTGATTTAGTAGTTCTCCTTACAACATTATGAGGTTATTTTTAAAAAATAATAAATCTCTTTTAGCTCAATGGTAGCTAAAGGACATGTTACCCCAACAAAGCTGTAACATTTAAACAATGATGACCGTAACAGGAAGGAACTAATTTGACTGATATTCTTGGTTGACATGTAAAGGCTGCAGGGTAGCTTAACTTATTCAGAGACAAAGAATATAATTACAAAATCACCATGAAGAAAAACCACTTCTTTATATTATGTGGCTGTGAATGAAACAGCAAGCAGAGATGCTGACATTCATTATCAATGACTACTTTAAGTGAAAGCTACCCAAAAATGTTTAAAGTGGCAAAAATAATAGAGAAGCATTTGAAATTGGTGAGCAACAGAAGGAAAAAAAAACATAAATTACTTAAATAAAATCATCTAGCTTCACATTTTAGGCCTCTGTCTCTTACTCTGTGTTGAGCGTCTGCATTTTATCAGTTCCAAGTAAATAAATGTTGAACAGCTAAATGTTGCTGAGACTACTGAATATCAAAAAAGATGGGTAAGATTAGAGGTGTTAGAAATCGTTAAAATGATTGAAGAAGTATCAGGCCGGCCTCCATCATGTCAGGATATTTTCAGTTTAACAAATCAATACAAACTAGTAATGCAGGGTCAGAGTGTTGCCATGTCATTATCCAACTTGCTAAATTAATTTTACAACACAGATTCACAACAAGTCAACATCTAAATCTTCCCTTTATTGTCAAAGTCTAACCAAAGTACAGGCGTGGGCCAATTTCTGGTTTCAAGGTTTGCCATGGTTTAAAAAAAAATTTCTAAACCACTGTCTTCTATTATAGTTTTCCTGCGATTCAATTTTATTTTATTAAGATGTCAGGTTTTCCCTGCTTGTGTGCAGATAAAACTCCCCCATCCCACTTGTTGCTGTCAGTTAAGGTCAAGATGACAGAAGGAGGGAAATTCCTCAAACTTTTCCCGGTTAGATGAGATAGGCTGCTTAGCAAAACACCCACACGGCCATAGGTCGTCCACCAAAAGAGCGCCACCCATGTTTCTGAATAAGCAATTGCAACAAGATACAAATGCATCTGAGAACTAAACAGACTGCTGCAGGCTCCCTGTTGAGGTTAACTATTAACTAGCTAACATCACCTTATCTAGCCTTTACTTTTTAAACTAGAAAAGCGTCATAAAAAACTAATGTTCAGCACAAAAAATACTTTTGTACCCGAATTAGTTTTCCATTAATGTGCAAATCTGATGTTGATTTTGAAGGGAGCTTGATTATATACCAGTTCTCACATTCTCTTTATGTGTATTTATGCATCAAAATAAAAAGCAAATAACTACAAATAATTTGCAACAAGCTACAAGAGTTAGCATGTATGAATTAAACAGCTCACTGTGGACTCGCTACCAGGAGAAATAACTGGACTGGTTAGCTAGGTAACACCTGCTTGTCAGGCGTCCAGTGTTATTTTATAAAAACACACAAAAAAAATCTTGTTTTTGTGCAAAAAGTATTTATGCTTTTTTATTTTAGATAAATTTTTCTTACAGCATATTAATTAATAACTAATGCTCTTTTTATATTTGTGCATCTAAATAACTAAAAATACACTGAATTTGAAATAATAATTGAATCTATATTAATTATAATAACATTACATAGCTATAAAAAGCTATAATATTGTTGTAATATGTGGCTAATAGTAGTAATTTTTATTTTTCAGTCAGTTACATCATGTGGTGACTTTTTTTATATAATAATACTGTAACTGTGGTATTTTTGCTCAAGGTTATACTGTCAGAATCTCATCATGGCCTCTGCCTAAAGTAAACTTTGAGTGAAACTGGAAAAAGGAAGAAACAGGATCATTTACTCTAGTTGTCTAAAACTAATGCAGCTCAAAAAAGAGGGGAAAAATTCTGCCTATATCAGATACAGGACTGGCTTTGAAAACCTGCAGTAAAAATAACATTTAAACACTCAGGCAGGAACCAGGTAACATGTTACAGTTACGGCATGAGGGAGAAAATCCTTACCTCTGACTTACATTTTTTGGTTTGTCGTTAACTTTGTGCAAAATAATGTACGTAGGTAGAAGACAGAACCTAACACAGCCTCAAATCCAGCTCAGGTAGTAGTATGTTTCATAATAACCCAAGTGCTGATTGTTTATATTGAACAAAAAATGATATAAGATTGGAAACCTAATGCAAGTTTGCAGGACGTTTGGCATCACTTCAGATGGAATGACTTTTTGACACCTAAAAATTGAGGTGCTGAAACATCACATAGTGTTTATAATAATGCAACAACAGTGTGAGTCATTCGGTGCGAATAGCTTATAATTGCAGTTATGGACAAGATGACAGGCATCAGAATAAAAAAAACTAAAAAAAAAATCCACTTGTTTATGCTACTAGGCTGCTTGCTTTCAGAGATTTCTTTTTCTGCCCAGAAAGATAAAATATGAAACTGTTGTTGCAGATGAACGGTGCGAGAAGTCAAGAAGCCAGCCTTCGTGACAACAAGTATCAGACTTCCTTTGGTTCAGCAGAGGAGCGTTTGTCTGGATGTCTCCTTCCATGACCAGATGCTCCTGCTGGTGCAGGAACACGCTCGGTGATGACAGCATGGCTGAGCAGGTGAGGTCACAGCCAATTGTCACTAATAGGAGCGAGATCAGCCGCAGCACCGACAACCGTGCACAAACTCTAACCTTATTATTCACAAAGCTGCATCTCGCACCCTATCTGACGTTTCAGTGTGTGCAGATTATCACAGCCCCCAAAAAAAAAGAAAGAAAGAAGAGAGGGAAAAACAAGCTATAGTGTAGCTGTCAAAATTTCATCCTGTCTGATTTTCTCCTTTACAAGTGCCTCACTATATGCAAACACAAACACACACCCACATAAAGAAACACATCTAAACACACAACCACAAAAAAAGTGCACCCCTGCACGCACACGCACGCTGCAATTTTACCCGTCAAGGATGCTGGAAAAGCTGTCAGACGCTCACAAAGAGAAGCAACTATATTTATTTATTTAAGTTCAGAGTAATTACTGGCATTACCGCAGTGCTTGGCTGTGACATCTCTTTATAAAATCAGGTGTCAGAGTGCGCCAGGTAAGAGACGTGTCACTGTGGAAATGTGACTCTGTTCCTCCTCTAAATCTTTAATCAAATTAAAGAGGTGAGCATTTCCTCCTGCTCTTTCCCCCTCTCTCTTCTTCTCCCTCCCTCCCTCCCGTCACACGAGATGGGAGAAGATACTGAAACTGCCAAGTTTACATCTAGATGCCATGAAAAATACTACTTGTCAGCACTTCCGCATATAGATTTTTTATTTTATTATTTTTTTATGTTTTTGTTTTGGTCCTGAGGAATTTTTTTCAATATGACTGCATGAGTACACACAGCAGTAGCTCAAGGAAAACACCAGGGCCAAGAATCCAATTGAAGGTATTTGTTTCCATTTCCGGCTATTTGGCAAAGATGAGACTAGATAAATATGTTATTCATTCCTGCCGAACGCAGTGGCTTCTGAGGAAACGTGTTACTCTTGCCTCTTTTTCTTTGACTCTAAATAATTGAACAGAGAAAAAAAAGGGAAGGCCTCTGCAGGGTTCATATTGAGTTTTTGCTTACTTTCCGCACATCTGTTCCTACTAGCTTGTCTTCCTTTTTCTCACACACACACACACATCGCACGGCTGTGTGAAACTCACAGCTTTGAACCTTTTGACGAAATAAGCGAGCAGAAGACGAGTGCAGGTACAATATGGTCAAACTCCGCTGGGTTTGCAGATGCTTGCGCTCCTCCTCTTCCTCCAGCGTGAGCACCACCAGGCGCCCCAGGGCCCTGACAGAAAAGATATGACATATTAGAAAAAAAAAAAAAGAGGGGGGGAGGAGGGGAATAAAAACAACTTCCCTCATAAAGGGAAAAAAGCTTGTGTTTTACATCTCTCTCACAGCTTCAGGGACAGTTTATGTGCGAGAGACAAAGATACTTTGACACTGTCAAGCTTCTGTCACTGAAGCTCCTGTTAGCTGCTCGCGAGAAGCAGCCGGAGCAAAAAGCGGCCCGATGCATGTGAGGCTGTGAGACGGCTGGCTTTGTGTGTGTGTGTGTGTGTGTGTGTGTGATGTCTAGAGGCCTTTATGATAATGAATGTAAGGTCTTTCCCCGCTAAAACATATCAATAAATAAAACATAGGAACTCCTCCATTGTGGTTGATTCACACATACCGGAGAACAGGCGCTGCCACTTTAAGGCAGCGTAGCTTAGCTGTGATACAAATACACCATCATAAACACTTAAGATGAACAATCCACCTGAGACCTGAGGAAGCAGGCCTTTTATCCACAGAGAAGGAGAACTGTACATAATTAAGCCAGGAAAGGGTAAAGATGTAATTGGTGCGTTGTTGATAATCTTGATTACCATTATTAAGTAGTTTTTAAAAGACACATGACTCTGAGCCATATTTAGGGGATCTAACTTATTAATCAGGCAGCTGTTTGCTGTGGAGCTTCAGAGGAACGTAGGAGAGATACAGCAATAACTCAGTGTAAAAGGGGAGAAAAGATAATTAGTAGGAGAACTGACCTGAGAGCTGTGCAAGAAACAAAAGAGCTAAATTAACAAACTAACCCAATCCGACCTGTTTTATTTTACTTTCACGTCGCACAAAGTGATCCCTATTCTCATTTGTGCGTAAAACAGTCTTTTGTTTCTTTGTGATTTCTTTCCTCGATCCGCAGAGGTCACGTCGCGGGTCTCACCCTCAGGTTTGACGGTGCTGTTTGTTGTCCGGATGTGCCTCACCCCCAGCCATCCCCAGACTCCGCTAAGCTCTTCAAACACGGCCTGAAAGAGAGAGGGGGGGAGATAAACATTGATTACCTCTAAAACATGAGCAGACATTTAGAGTCAAAGGCAAAAAGGAAAATAACAAATAAACATGAGAAAATGGTCTAAATGAGTACTTTTTATTGTTCCCAAAAACAACAGTTTCAACTTATTCAAGTTCTTGGATCTTGCTTATGGTTCAGCATCACTTCTTAAACGGAAAACCATTTTAGTAGTCATAAAGCTGCAAATACAGTATGTACAAATATGGAATTAAGCAATGCCAAAAAGTAGTTTTAAAAAGTAAAATAAATATATATATTTTAATATAAGATAATGAACATTGGTAATGTTTCCTTTTTGAGACTTTGTGTTATTAAATCCTAAATGTGTGCACTTTTTTTGTTGCCGTGTTCAACAGTTTCTATCAGTCAAATATGATCTGGAGGGTTTACACCGGTTAGATTGTCACATTTGAACGACAGAAGATGCGTAATTTACTGTGCAACTTATATTTTACACAGTTCTGATTCTTCGCAGCAGGATGTTGAACAGAACATTTCTCAGCTCCAGTCTTTGTGACGAAGCCTGTCATCATAGTCCTACTGCCCTCCACTGGTTACTACTCATGTTGCAGCAGCTGTGCAGAAAGTCAGTGTTTACCAAAAAAAAAATTGATTCATGGCAATTCACTGTTGGTATTATTTTATCATGCATAATTAATAGCAAGTTTCAAAGACTTCCTGTACAGACTAATGACTTCCAAACACCTTGTTTAAATAAAGTTTAGCTCATGTTTGTCAGTTTGGAGTTCAATGTCTACCGTTGCATTGTTGTATGATTTTTACTGGGGTTTTTTTGGCTCCTAAATTGATAAAAAAAAGTTTCTCTCCAGGAATAATTGTATGCTCCTTATGTTATACTATAAATAGCCATTTTTCCCACCTCACTTTTCATTCCATCTGACAGAGCGGGACTGATTCAGAGTCAACTTTTGATAAATTATTTCTCACGTCTTTTGCCAATATTGATCAGTTTTATTTCAATAAACAGTAGAAGTCGTCACTGAAGCCATTTCTGTCATCTTAAGTACTTTCTATATTGCATGATGTCACAATAAAAAGCAGAGGAATAAAAACAGTGACATTATTAGACTAGATTTAGTTTGTGTCACTGAGGAAAAAGGGGAAAATACATTTTACTATCCAGTCAATTACATCATCTTCACTCCATCGCATTCAGAGAGATATTTAATGACATTGACAGTAAATACAATAAATAATACAAGCCTTTAAAAAAGACAAACAGTTAAAGTGCCTTCTGGTCTTTTTCTCCTCTCATATATATTATATAAATGTATATTAAAGACCAGGTCACATTTAGGATCTCTATGAAAATGTTAACAACTCAACCAGTCTTGTTTTGTTTTTATTTCCTTTGAGTTTCTATTTAAAATTAAACAAAATGGAAGATGAGCGAAACAGTCCAAAGGCTGTTCAAAGAAAAAAAGTGATTTGTGTGTTACGACTGCTTCTTCTTTCAGCTCTGATGAATCCTTTTAAGATGCTTCAGCATTGTCTCTGAACTTAAAACTAAACATAAAGAAGTTTAAGATGGATTAACCCCTGGATTAACAGCTACAACAGGAACACTGCTTCTACAGTGATAATACTCTAATAAATGGATTAGTCTAATTCTTTGCTTTAGTAGCTAAACCACTACCTAAACAAACTTTAGTTGTTTACTCATAATTGAGTTTCTTCTTTTTAAAGTCAGAGCTGTGTTAGTACCTGGGCTGTAAAAACTGAATGTTTTGAGAACTTCTAAGCACCTCGTTGGAGGAAGAAACACATTAAGGTACTTAAGATATGATGATGTGGAAGAAAAAAAAAAACACAATTCTTGTACTTTTAACAGTCTTCTCATTAAAATGTTTGCATAAAATGTAGATTAAAACAAAAAATTTAAACTGACTTTTATTATTATAAATCTCCAACACGTTTAGTATTGTTTGAATTGTAAAAGCAAAGGAAGATAACTGTAGAAAATGCATGTCTATCTTGTAAAGCTGCAGCACTTACTAAAGCTACAATTTTTTAATTCCTCCTCATCAGTGTCACAACTTCTGCTCAGACGTATTCTGGGTGACTGCTCGGTTTTAAGGGAGTCCTTCTAAAAAAAAAAAATCCCAAAGTGACACTGCAGGATAGATGATCCCTGTTGGCTTTTAGGGGAATATCTTTAATTTTAGATAAGTGATTTGATGATAGGGCTGAGGAGAACGTAGAACAAAAGCTCTGGGGTTTAAAGGCCCTCCATACCCACATTAATGTAGGCAATATGCCACTTTAGACCCAAGTTTGACTAAATTTTTTGTTAGCTTTAGGTAGAAAAAAAACCTGCCCACCTTTGTTATTTATAATTTATGTGTATGGCTGTGGTTAACTTAATACAAAAATCATACAGGTTATCTTTAAACTAAGTAAATTAAGGCTAAGAAGTGGTAATGTGTGCAGAGGTTTACACGATCACTCTGACCGCGTCATGATTAAACATGTAAGAAAACTGAAACAAAATTAGATTTGACAAGTCAAAATGAGTTTTTTTAATATTTCACTTTAAAATATTAATGTTGCTAGGGTTCCCTTGTGACATTTTATGAAAGAAAATTGTTTAAATCTTGCTTTTATTAAATCAGCACCACATATCCTGTAGCCTGTCTGGGATATGAGAGGAAGAAATTGATCATTTTTAAGCCGCACAGCAGGTTAAACTGTTAACTGCTTATAGTCGAAGCAAGTAAAATGATAATAATAATAATAATAATACAAAGCTGTTTTTAAAAGATGTGTTTCATGGATTTAAAAGCTTGATACGCAATAATAAATGTGCAGCTCAATTGTGAAAGTGCCTGGGAACATGCAGCCCATAAACATCTGCGTTATGACTGTCCAAACTCCATGATGAACACTCTTCTTCTGGTGTAAGTTCAGCACTTTGGGCCATGTCGTTTCCTGCGGCTTCTGCCAGCTCACGCACAAACAAAAAGATAATAAAGTAATGAAGGCTGGAGTAGCAGCGTCCTACATCACCTACATCTTACTTTTCTAACTCTGACTGTTGTTTCTAATTGACTGTGGCAGACATAACGAGTCCCAGACTTTTCCTTCGAACGCACTTAGTCCCGTTGTTGCGCAGGAGCCAACAGCACATATATCTGAATTTTATTTTAAATTACAAGCGGAACGTTGCAAATATTGAGTGATACTGGTTGACAGGATGAAACCAGGAGGAAAATCTCAAAGAATGTATTTACCTCGTGTTGCTCAAACCACTGAAATACATGAAAGTCATCTTGACGAAGCAACCGTCTATAATTATGAATATTTAAACATCATTTTAGGATTATATACAAACAAATTAACGAGAGCTATAAACAAACTCTTGCAGTCTTTATATAAAATTTAGTCATTTGGAAGTATGTAAGTGCTGAAAGGTTATAAATAATTAACATCTTACCTTACAACCTCACTTTGGCGAAACAGATTTTAATAATGACTAGATTGATGTGTTAAAAAATGACCCTGGTCTCAAACATTTCATAGCGGCTCATATGAGTACTGCTTTGGAAACCTCATTTTTGAACTGTATGGTTATTTGGAAGCTAAACTCTATTTCTCCAAACTGAGGTTGTTCAAAAAACTATCTACGACAGGTAAGATACTAAGTGTTCATAGCCTTTCCGAAGGACCCTCTTGAAAGGATCTGAACTTTCGCTTTAAGTGAGAGGACACCGTGGTTATTAAGTGAATAATAAGTGACTTTTAGGTGGATTTTATTGGTGGAAAGGTTTACTTTGTGTTGCTGTCATAGACGCCTGACCAGAATAATGAGTGCCTAACGTCTGGGAGGCACGCCGATTTAAGAAACTGGTCATGTTTAGGATATTGCCACGATTAAAACCAGATGGAACTAAAAAAAGCAAAAAAGCAAACACATCCTTTTCATTTTTCATTACTAACTCGTTGGGTGAAAGTCCTCGCGTTGTAACGTCCCACTCTTTTAAAGATGAGGTTTTGGTTTTTTTTTTTTAAACCACATCAAGCTGCCTGAAATGAGTTTCTCAATAAAAATCTTTACGAGAAACTTGGCAGCGTATCCAAAGCTCCCTCAACAAGCTTATAAACTCTGATGAGAAGGTGCTAATTGAATCGAGCTAAAGTTCCTATGCCGAATCAAAACTGGACCGTGCCAAAGAACATACTCTTAAAAGGGTCTTGAATAGGAGCCAGAAACCCCGCTGGCCCCGCTGGTTAATGTGTACGCCAGTGCACATACGGTCCCGGTCCCTCGGGGCCAGGAAGATGGTTTGGCAGGGGGCTCACGAGGAGCAGGTCAACACGAGGAGCGGGGGAAAGGCAGACGGAGGAGTCAAAAGCAACCCCGGCGAAGTCTTTGAATCCAGTGGAATTCCTCTCCTCCTCCGCGGCTCCTCTGGGAGGCGTCAGGAGCCTGCGGAGAGAGCGAGGTAAGACGGGGCCTGTCAGGAACAAAGCTCCAAATTCACATGATATGTTTAGCTAAAAGGGTGAAAGAGAAATGAATCAAAGCTTGGCGGGATCAAAGAAACGCAACAATAAAGTCAAGGCGGTTGCCATGGGACCAGCAGGAGATGCATATAATTTATAAGTTGTTCTTCAGCTCTGTCAGATGTGGAGGGAATTGACTGTTATTGTTTGGAGGGTGAAGCGCTGCTGGAGGGGGTGAGGAGCAAGGGTCATCGTCTCACAGTCGGAGGAACGCATCTTCTGCCTTGTTTTAAACAGCAGCAGCCTGTGATCGGTGTCAGAGACCACAGCAGGAGCACCTCGAGCGTGTGATAACAGACAACACGACAGACACAACAACTGCTTCTCCCAGCCTCATAAATATCTTACTGCCACAAACCACTTATAGGCTAAATATGTGCTTTACATATTACATTGTCAGGGGTTATGACCACACTTTCTGATTCAACGGAAAATCAAGCAGGTCTGAATCGTTTCATTTTCATTCACACTGTGTGAAATTTCAACCGTAGATGTTAGAGAGTAGTTCTGGAAAGGAATATTTTGGATCTTTTTTTACCATATTTTATTATTTTTAAAGGCAGAATTTAACCAGATAACAAAAAGGCAGGATTTCACATTCTGTCTTCTGTCTTAACAATGTGGATACGCTCTTTTAAAAAGCTGAATTGTGTGAATTAAAGAAAAATATAAGATGCTATTTTTTGTAAATCATTAAAATTTTAGATTTTATACAATAAACATAAATATTTAATTAGTTTGGTTGGGATATGTTTATCATCATGCCATCTTGCTATTTTTTCTGTAACCTTTGGAGAACTTTAAAAACCTTTGGTCACATGTTTTTGTAATACAATTTTTATAAATTGTAAACACATCAGTTAGAAGAACCATTTAAATTTCCCACAAACATTTCCCTTTCCCAACCACCCCTGCTTACCAACACCTCGATCATTGGCAAATCTAAATTAGGAAGAAAACGATCAAATAACGGATAACATATTTACAACTTAAACCACAAAAAAATAACTTTCACATTAAAGGTTAGATCAAGTAACCCTTTGACCCGACTAATCCTGTTTACTCAGCTCAGGAAAGGACTGGCATGGTTAATAAAATAATAATTTTGAAAGTAAAAAAGGTTTTTTTATATTTGCTACATATTGGCTAGTTAGGAAATGGTTTGGGTCTGGACTGCAGGCAGGTCAGTTTTATTTCATAGCCATACTGCTGGACAGACAAGTTAAGGATCATCTTCCTGAAAGAGGCAAAAAATTTTGCTTTAAATTATGTATCAGCACTGGTGATATAGTCACACTTGCTATGTGGACTAACACACTAATTCCTACAAAGATCATTACAAACTGGATAATCATTGCCTCCATTAAGACCTGAAGATCATGTCTGTGCTGGTTTTCTGCTTGTCCTTTTATTACAACTTGTCTTTTTCCAATTCCTTGTTGATGTTTTCTATGATAAGAAAGTGATATTTATACTGTGAAAAAATATGCTGTACTCTTCAACAGTGTGGTGAAGCTGACTGATCAGTTGATTGTATATGCAGGTGCCTACTAGTCTGTAAATGCTTCCCTATGTCTGTGTGTGTAGGGGTGTGTGTGTGTGTGTGTGTGTGTGTGTGTGTAGAAAGCTGGGACCCAGTCTGCAGTCTGCTCGTTCTCATTTCCCTTATGAGAAATCCCAAAATAACAACAAAGAGGCCTCAGTGGGTTTGATGAAAGCTCCGTCACCAACCATTTCAGCTCGGAGTCTCTTCTCCCCCCTACTGTATGACTGAGCGGTGCTTCACGTGGAGACGGGACGGGGAGGAAACCTCTCTTATTTGACCGCGACACAAAGTCCTCCATGTTGATATGGTTGTCATCGGAAGGGGTAAATAAGCTTTAAACTGACGCTGATATTTGCTTTTCTCCATTTGTTTTGTTTTTTTTCTCCTCCATCCACACATTGCAACAGAAAAACTGAAATATCCACAGCAAGTAGTGAGAACGTTCAAATTAATGATTTATCAAAATACAGAAAATAGAACATTTTTAGTCAATTTCTTTCTTTTTTTTAAATACTGGTTCTAGTTTTCTCTCGGTTATTAACCATTTCAGCACACAATCAGAGTTTGGTGGTGAGGATGAGCATAACGAAGCGTCAGGATAAACTGAGACAGACGCAGAAAGCCTGGTAAAAGCAGCTCTATATTCGATTGTGTTTCTAGGGCCGACAGTGATGGCGAGCCTGTGCAAAAAAGGCGGCTACATTGCCGTTTCTGAAAACCTTTGTATTTCCTGTCCATACGGATCCAAAATAAATTGAGTTTAAAAAAAAAAAAAATGTCCCTTTTGAATGCCTATTTAAAATGTCACTTTTTTCTCACCAAAATCTCCATCTGTGTGGACAGGAGGTGCAAACACAGCAGAAAATATCCGTTTTTAAAAGTAACCAGAGCAGTGTAAACGGTGGAACCTGAAAAAGAAAAAAGGCCACTAAATGCTAGGCTACGCCACTCATTTCATTGCTAAAGAAACAATCATGGCAAAAAGTATTACAATCAACAGCTCAAAAATAAAATAAAAGCAGCACAAATTGTATAACACTTCAGAATTCCTTTGCAGTTCGCAGACCATAAAATGATCTCCTAAATACTAAACTAAATCTCTTTTCTTACCAAAAAGTACTCTTTTACACACACAAGTAGTCAAATCCACAGTAAAAACCCCTTCATTGTATCACTGATGTTAGTCCAACAAGCTCCAAACAGCAAAGAAGGACTCCATTGTTATTTCAAACTGGTAGAAGCCCTCCGGTTATTTTTTCTCTGCCTTGAAACAAATCAATGAAGCACAGCTCACTTTGAACAATTGCACATTTGCTGAAATCAGATGTGGGCAGAGGAGCCAGCCGTCATCGCACGTCTTCTGTTTGTTGACAGAGGAGGACTTTGATAAACAATCCCGCTCTTTGAAACAGGTGCCCGAGCGCGAGTTCAGCTTTGCGAAGCGATTCGGAGAACATACTGATTAGAGGATGTTTGTTGTTCTGTATGCAAGCGTTTGGATTCTGCACATCCGTCCCCCCAAAAAAATCACAGAGATTTTCAATATGAAAACAGTGATAATGTTTATTTTCCTGCACAGATAACGCTAAAAAAGTTTAAGACGGCTATTTGCAAATATCACAAATGTCAAATAGTCTGTTCTGACAACTGATAAGCCTGAACAAACAATTTCACTCACTGGAGTAAGCATGTGTTTTTTTTTAACCAATGTTGCCCCCTAGTGGTTTCTTTTCAGGTTTTATGAAATTCTACTCGAGTTTAAATGCATTCAGTCATAAATATTATGAAACTTGGTCCTTGCTAAAGCTTCAAACATTGACTACATCTTTCTGAACTAAGATACTGAAGAGTGATGCATGACCATAATGTGTTTTCACTGGCAACGGTAAACACAACACGCAGTCGGCCCAGTTCACAAACGCAGCTTATCCCCGCTATCAACATGTGGAAGTGCTTTTAAATCCCTATCTGCTAGCAGCAAATGGTCTTAAATCAGTCATTTTAATATCAAAGCACTTAACACTAGAATGGTGATTACTTGCAGGTGGAAATCCATGCTGCTTGTCAAGACTGCATTTGAAGAAAATGACTGAGCTCTTACCCGACACATACAGTACAGCCAGTGTTCAATACGCAAGATCACATTACAGAAGATTACTTTGGAGTTTCAGCAATTTTCCCAAATTACGCTGGCCTTTGGTCTCTGGTAAACTTGATTGACTTGAATGGTTTTCATTAGAAAGTGCGGCTTAAGAGTGTTTGCTGTACACAAAAGCATGGAGGCATTCGAGGGTGAGCGAGTGCAGCTGGGACACTCAAGAGTGGACAGATATGCAAATCCCTTCTTCTGGAAAGTGCTTCATCGTGTGTCTGAGGGAGTACTTTGATTCGTGACGCTCATCAGTATTCCACGCTCCTGACATTTTCCCACAAACATTTGAGGTCATTTACCCAGATGTCTTTAAAGGGGATCTCATTAGGGAAGCAACACAATTTCTGAATTTATTCAATCATGCCTTTGGTTTCACAAAGTTGTGGCCAAGAGAGAGAGAAAAAAAATGAAAGCATCTGATTTTTTTTTTTTTTGATAGAACTAGTTGGCACTGTCAATAAAACAAATGTCATGTGATCTGCATCGGTGTCATGTTTGAACTTCAGTCCAACTCTTCGACTGTCTCTCCCCATTCACACAAATACAACCTGAGTAGTGGAAATCAGTTTGATGTCACCGAGCCCAAACAGAGAATGACAAGAAAATAGCCACGAATAACACTGACCACCCTTAATACCCTCCTAGGAAAATACTTAAGAGAGGGATCCAAAGTGAGTCATCATATACACCCTCTGTTTATCAAAGCCAACGATATTCCCCACATTCCCTGCAGCTATTTGGCCTTAAATGTGAAACCCAAGAAGTCTATCTGTAAAGAATTAAGGATGTCTTCTGCTTCTACACATTGGGAAAATATGCTACCAAATGCATACAGAGCACACCTGGCAGCATAAACACTATTTCTGATAGTTTTGACATTTTACATTCATATGTAACACGGTAATGGTGAAAAAAAAAAAAAAAGTCTAAATGTTTCTCTGCCCTTTTTCTGTGTGAAATTTCTAAGTTTTTGATGCCATCTTGAGGAGATTTGATGACATAGCAAGAACTTAACACGCTGCACGTCAGCAGAAAACACGGTCGCATTTCCAGAGTATCAAGTGTTGCTGCAACAAGGGTAAAAGAACGACACAGTCAAGATGCTGCCTCAGAGATAAACGTCAGAAGACAAAAGATGATAAAGCAAAAAATGTGCTTAAACAGACCTATATTATAGGCTGTAACGAACTTGGGAGAGAGAGAGAAAAAAAAGAGCATTTTAAGATTCTTGTCTTTCTGAACATCAAGTCCTGAGGGAAAACAGATCTTTTTCAAATACGGTTCTGTGAGAAAGTTATGAACAGTTGATATTTTTCCTGTTGCAAAAAGCTCTTTGAATGTCCTTGGTTTAGAGAAATAAAGTTTAATGTGACCAGACTGATGAGCTAACGGCTAGTCCAGGCAGAGCAAAGACCAACATGGATTGCTGCCATTTTTAAAAACCTCTAATCTAATCTAATAAACCACTGTTGTCACTTTCACTTAACACAGGATGTTCCTGCCAGAAGTGCTACAGCTAGCTGTTGCTGCCACTATTTAAACTTGCCATATATACCCAACCGTAAAAGTCCACGTTAAGAACACTGTAATGTGAAACTGATGGTGATTTAAAGGTTTATGAGAGTGTTTGTATGAACTAACATGTAATTTTTTAACTTGGAGTTGTTTAAAAATGCAGGCTAGCCGTTAGCTTATCAGTCTGGTCAGAATTAACCTATTTCTCTAAAGTGAGGCCATTTACAAAGCGTCTGCAACAGGGAAGGTATTCATGGTTCATAACCTTTTCCCAGAATCCTGTTTAAAAAGAGCTGAACTATCCATTTAAGAATGAGTGTGTGAATAAGTCACAGCCACAGTACTAAACAATCCCAGAAAGCTTGATTAGAAGTATGCACTGAACAGCTGTGCTACCATGACCAACGTCAGGTAGAGAGAGCAGCACTGCATGTCCTGCTTCAACATAATGTTCTGCAAGGAAACTCCGCACCTGGCATTCCCTTAGACATTACTGCAACACTTGCCACGTACCAAAGAAAGGACTGCACCCTCAAATGAGGCAAAACCACTTCCCCATTAACAAGAAGGAGCTGGTGCTGCAAAGTACACTCACCAACTCAAAGGACATGATCAAGAGTCTGCGGTGTTAAGATTCCCAAGACTCTAATTCTGATGGCGTTTGTGGGACGAAGGCCAATCCACACAGAGAGACTCCACCTAACAATCCAACGCACGAAAAATGGCTCCCAACCAGGAAGCTGACATATCAGGACACTACCAGGTTTGTTTGGTTTTTTTTCTTTTTTTGTTTTGTAGATTCTGACTAGTGAAAGCTTCTGCTGCGGGACCTATTCAGCTCAGCAGGTGGTCATAACGCAACGCCTGATTAGTTTATTATTACACTGTTCTAAAGATTAGTCATGTATTTTCACATTACATCTACCGTTTGGTGGCACTTGCAGTAATAGTTTATTGTTAAAATATGCAAGGCTGGATTTAAAGTTCTGTAAATCTTGTTTTTAAGTCAGTGGTTTCATGATGTTTAAATTTGCACAAGAACTTGTATATTTCCTGTTTCATGAAGATGAAGCTGTCATCCACCCACTGAGCAGGATCACACTCACCAGGATGGGGGTGGAGGTTCTGTTAGAATCGTGTTCTTTTGTTTGTTTCAGTACCTTCAACACCATCCAACATTCACTGACTGAAAGTGACGCTCGAGGTGGCTGTCAGTGCATCTACCGTCTCCTGAGCTGCTGACTTTCTGTCAGACAGGCCTCGGTTTGTGTGTTTCAGGACAGTGTCTGATGTGCTGATCAATAAAACTTCAGGGTTTTCAGTCTTAAATATTGCAGTAACAGATGTATTAATTTGAAAAAGTGAAAGGCACAGACCAAAGAATGAAAGCCTTAAAAGGTAAGAATGATTAGGATGTCACATGTTGAAGACAGGAAAACATCATTGGAGGATGTACCGCTGTAGCCAGAGGCTATAAAACAGAGTAGGGTGTTTCCTTGAGCAGTCTTTAGATGGTATCAAAAGGTTCCTACTATGTTCTAAAACAAAAAAATTGCCCAAACTAAAATACTTCCTAATTTCGTCTCTTTAGACAAAAAAAACATTTAAACCTAAAATAGAATAAAGACCATTTTAACTTCAAAGAAAAAAAAAAAACTACTTGAATTTAGTGTTTCATATTGGTAAGGTTGACAGACAAGACAAGACATTCAGCTGTGTGCAGGTGAGGCTGTAGTTGTTCCTGCTTTTACGCAAAGCATCGCACCCAGGAGGCTGTTTGTGTGCTTGACATGTGCTGTGATGAAACCGTGCCTCTTCAAAAGCCGACTGTACTCCGCTGCACTCCGCTGTTTCCCCTCGCTCATGCTGAGCGCCTGCAGCAGGCCGCAGCTCGGACCGCTTCTGTCTTCCTCCAGAAAGATCTCGCCCAGCAGGAGGCCGCAGCCTGGCAGCATAAAGTACATGCAAACATACAGCTTTAGAGATCAGTAGTTGTTGTTTTGCACCCACTCGTCTCTTTACATTACACTGCTTCAGGCGAAGAATAAAGCATTGTGTAAGCAATTAGGCGTTTCGGCTTGGTTGGGAACTTTTTTAGCTTTTTGCGCGGAGCTGCTTTATGTTTTACAAACCTTTTTTTTTACTTTTAAATAAGTTTAACACTCACATTGATACTTAGCAGCAGTTCTCAAACAGGCTCATTCTTAGATTTGATTATTTCCACAAAAAGGAAAAATAAACCTTATATCAGAAGCAACAGGCTTACTAAAGGATCGCTCCGTTTTAGCTTTTATTTTAACCATCTTAGGTGCGGGATCTTTACCTGGAGTGCTTGCAGCTGCAATTTTACTGAGCAGAACGTGCAGCTTTTCATCAGTCAAGTCATGAAGAATTCTCACGAGGATAAACAAGTCTGCTTTGGGCAACTCGTCTTTAAAAAAGTCTCCTGTTCAAGAAAAATGTAACATATCACGATCACAGAGTGGGCAGTTTAATAACACTGAATTATTAAAGAGCAATAACCAGAGTAGTGTTTTGGAGTACATAAACGAGGAGAACTGACCAGCTTTAAATGACACCCTGTTGTCTGTGTGTTGTGGATGGAAATATTCACTCAGCTCCACGACGGCAGGCAGGTCGAACACAGTCACCGACAGCTCAGAATGGACTTTAATAAACTCGTAGGCCATTGCACCGGTGCATCCTGGAAGAGCAACAAGATAATATATAGAGGAATGACTTTTGATAAAATACAGTGTGATATTTAGCATTCTTACCTCCGAGGTCACAGGCTGTTTTATAGCTGGAGAGGTCAAAGGCCGTTGCTATGGCCTTAGCTGCGACTTTAGCGGAGCTGTGCATGGCGTTCATGAATCTCAGTTTGACTTCTTGGCTGTTATCCTTCAAAACAGAGACAAAGATATCTGTCAATCTCTTCCAAGATCTTCTCTGTAGAGCATAAATCGGACGCTGAACTCAACAATGATCACGCGACGTACATCTTTCGACTTCTTGACCTTCTCACGCTGACTAGTTCCCTCCTTCACGGCGCTCTCCAGGTGGGAGAAAAGAGGCCACAGTGTGTCGTTGCAGTGCTGAATGTATCCGTGCAGAGAAAAACCAGCATCCGAGCGCAAGAAGCCCGTGGCCAGATCTGTGTTCTCGTATGCAGGCTTCGGACACGCTGGGGACAAAAAGATGGCAGAACATATTTGGAGTTCAACTAAACTTTAAAATGAAACGCGTACTGTTTACGAATTGAGCAGAGCGTTGACTAACTTCTCTCCTTGGTCCTCAACAGTCCCAGAGACACGCAGGCTTCCAGCAGACACTCGGCCCCCTTCACAGAGGCTTTCACCTCCTGGGCCACCTGCTCCGCATCGAGCCCTGGTTTACTGTGTAGCAGGTCGAAAACACCCAGCTTGGACGCTGTAAAGAGCGCCTGGGACATTTTTGGAAAGGCAGAAAAGAAAGATTTAAAAGATTTAGTGATTAAAAAGCACATTTTTAGTCATGTAAAAGTGATATGGGCTGGTAGAAACTGCCTGCTAAGTTCTAAAACAAAAAACAAAAAAAAACCTTAATGAGAAAAATGTTTTATTTCAACTCAGTCTTGTTGTATTACTTTTGGGAACATGATCACCAGCACACTCAAGAGGGGGTAACTGAACATCATCACAGCAATAGTGGAGAAAATGTTGCTTTTTATGAACAAAGAAAAAACACTTTTTGAAAAGATTTACCAGTCAGCGATGCTATTGAGGCAACAATTAGCAGCTTAAATCTTAAATGAAATAGCTAGTTCCATATTTGTTTTTAATCCAACATCACTCCATTAAGGACAAGAACCCTTAGGGTTACTATTTACACATTCAAACTGCTTGCTAAAGTTTGAGAATTTATCAAATTTTCTGTGTTATGGAGTGAAAAAGCAAAAACTCCAGCAGTAAAAATTCTATTTTTTTTAACTTAAAACAGTAAAACATAATAGAAGTAAAAATCTCCACAAAGAACTTCAACTTTTGTTCACTACAATGTGTGTGGCAGGTAAGAGAACTCGTAGAATCATTAACTTATGCTTTACCCACTTAAAAATTATAATGTTTAAAAAATGTTTGCTGAAAGTAACTAAGACCAAAACAGTCGAGTTATAAAGAGCCAAATAAGCTGCATGTCTTTAAGACAGAAAGGTAGCATAAGATCCCTAATCGACTACAAAGGTGATAAAATCATACAAAAACAAAACAAAGCCCAAAGAAAACCGTAAATGACACTTTATACTGAAAAGACTGATCTCTTCAGTAACATCTCCATGAGCCAATGATGTTATGAAAACACAATAAGGTTAATATTGAACTCCGTGCCAACAATAACCAAAAGGAAGGTTTGGAGAAAAGAAATAAGTTAATTTGATGCAAAAAACAAACAAAAAAAACTTATATTACATGTTAGGAAATATCACGTAATGTGTGAGAACCAGTTAATCAGGATGAAGAAAGAATTCCTCTGATTCCGAATGCTAATTGTGATGCCAAATTACTATGAGAACTTTAATTTCTTTCTTTCCTTTAAAAAAAACAAACAAATAAAACAAAAACAACAGGAAGCACCGCATCCAAATATGAAGAAGTGCACCACTTAAATCCCCCGAGACACCTCTCTTTCACACTCATGTACGACTGCAGCATTTAGGTCTTCAGCTGTACAGTGTGTGCTCAAATTAATCAACCACATTTTCCTCTCTTATTCACTAAAGGTTCAGTAAAAAAAATTAAAACCTAATGTTTTACTGTTCAAAGTTTCTTACAGAAACACAAACTACCTTTGAGGCTTTGAATCCATCCAGAAGTTCGTAAATCCGCTGCAAGTCTTCTTTTTTAGGTTCACTGTCCTCCTCCGCTGTCACATTGAGCTTAATTCCCTCGTCTCTGCTTATTATCGATGTTGATTTGTTTTCTGAGTCATGAAGTTTGGTCTCTCCATCGGTGCCTTTAGACAAGCTGTTGACCAACGTCCAGGATCTCTCACTCGCTTTGCTGTTACCGTTTTTCCTTTTCAGCTGGAAGAGATGATGGTTCTGGGTTAAACGGATACAAAACTTAACAAATTCATCTCAAATAGTCAAATGAACCAACCTTATGCGCTGGACTGGCAGATGGGCTGCTGGGGTTGGATTTGTCTTCCCGGGCGTTCGGTGGTTTCTGAGTTAGTTCTGGTGCAGAGGGGACGCAGTTGTGGATCAGGCGGACAGACTCGCTCGTTTTGTCGGAAAACAAAAAACGGTGGTTGTAAATAACGTCAAGCTTTTTGCAGAAGTGGTTGAGAGGGAAACCCACAACGTTTAGGAAGTCTCCGTGGACGTACTCCACAAGCATGCCACCGAGAGCCTGAATACCGTAGCCGCCAGCCTTGTCCCTGAAACACACACAGACAGAACAAATTCATCTGACCACATTTTCCTTGCACAGCAGCACATGAACGCAGGGTCATCAGACGTAGTAATAAAGTGTTGGATTTGTAATTTATTCTTTAAATTACTCATGCTGACCGGAGTTCAAATTTATCTCAAACCATGCCAAATAGAACAAGGCAAACGTTGGGCATCAAAGTCCAAAAAGCAACAGGTTCATGGAGTTCACAGTTAAATGGTTTTCATCGATCGAGTGCTCGGTCCAAGTTACTGCGTAAAAAGGAATCAATAGCTATTACATATGGAATCTCAAAGTTCACATTTTCTCTTACTCACATGGGTTCGCCACTATTGATGTACTCCCACAGCATATCTTCTGAGAGGTCGGCAAACTTCACCTTCGTTTCTTCATAAAAGTCTATCAACTGGTAATCCACTTCTTCGTCTGCGAGAAGGGGGTCAGGGAAGTTTAAGAACTAAATGTGTTTTCTGATGAGAGCACGAAATTTGACCACGAAACGCTCGTCGCACACATTTAAGAAACTAACATAAAACTGACATTACTTTGAGCTTTTATTTTTGTAAGACATCCTAAAAATGCCTTTTCACTTTTACTGACTTTATCAGTTTCACCAGAAAGTGAAGGAACTGAGTCAAACTGTCACAGAGTTGCAGCTTACTCTCTTTCTCGTGGCAGAGGACAATAGCGACGCCGGTGAAGACGCTGTGCTCTTTACCACTCAGGCTGAAAGAGAAGAGTAAAGACAGTGAAGAAGAACGTAAGAATATTCTTCTAAGTCTCTTAATTCTAATATTAGATCAGAAAATATGGTAAATACTTACCTTGACAGCATCCTGTAAGCGTCATGTTTGTCCACCGGCTTCTCCAGAATCATTCCATCTACCGTCTGAGAAAATTAAAACCAATGAGATCTTGATAGCAGGCAGTGAGCAAATTCTGTCACGCTTTCTTTAACTTACCACAATTGTGTCTGCTCCGATTACCATGTCTGGAGTTTTCAGATGTTTCTACAGCAAATCAGGTCAGAACACATTAATGGTCATCACTTAGCTTCATCTTTCCATTTGTTATATACAAAAGTAGTCATACTCACAAAGGGCATCCTGCGGGCCACCTCCAGCGCTTTCTGCCTGGCTGTCTCGACGGCATACTCATAAGGCGCTTTGAAAAGTTCCTTGCTGAGGGTTTCTTTAAACCAAGATGGCACCACCTCAAAACGCAAACCCTGACATGAAAAAGACCACAGGTTATAAATTAAATACTTCTTACAATTTTTTTATTTAGACTAACATTGTTACATTTTGGATTAACATGAGCGTTAATCAGTCAAACCAAACCAGTGTTCTTAAAGTACAATGTAAGCACCTCTGACTTCAAAATTCGGGTTATGTGCCAGGATAATAATGAAGGTAAACTCATAGATACAATATTACTTGTTTAATCTAAAAATTATGTTTGTGTTGCATTTGACCAACTGCACATCTGCGAGCTCAATCACAAAAACACATACCGCATTTCGAAGTATCTCCTGTCGTCTCGGAGAGGCACTGGCCAGCACCACCAGTTTACCAACAAGTTTGGAAATGACCGGGTTCAGCACCATGGTGGCCTTCGTGTTTACCTGACCTGGAGGTGAACAGAGTTAAACATTAAAGATGTGACCTCATTTATGCCAGGAACTCAGAAGGGGGAAAAAAGGAATTGGTTGGGTTCAGCTGTTCACAGAGGTCAGACTCTTGTAGCTCTGAAAGTACTGAGCTTATCAATTAATGCTGACTTCAATCATCCAAACAATCAGTGAAAGTGTGACATCAATTAGCCTCCTACCACAGTCAGCGACTATACTTGCAGACATGTCTCCTGTCTTCTAGTACAATAAGGTGCTACAGAGACATTAAAGAAACTTAGATAAATTTGTACATACATGATGATAGCTCTGCATGCCTAAGTGTGCTACTACTAGCAACACTAGCTAATACCATCAGCTAGCTTTGAAACAAGTTCCTAAACTGCACAAAAGTAAGGACGCGTTACTGCAACGTCTGGCAGGCGAGCTGACCTAAAGAAACAACTTGATACAGTAAACAAAAATCTTTTTTTTTTAATAAACAAATAAATATATATTTGTTTCATTTAACTACAGAAACTGACAGTGAGCACTTGTATCTCTTACCTGCACGAGCTAGGAAGCACTGACAGTTTGCTAGGACGACGAACGTAACGGCACAGGCGTGATGACGTCACACAAAGTAGGCGGATCTTCTGAGAGGCCTCTCACAATAAATTTTCAGGCTGCCCTTGCTCGTGTGTATCTTATGTTTATGTGTATATAAATTAAAATATGTATAATCCTTGAAGTCTAATCATTGTAAAAAGGATCAAACAAAAAGTAAATGAACAGTTTTTAGTTTCTAAATGGTAGAGAAAGACAGATAAGCCTATTCTTCTGCCTGGTCCCTTTTGTACTTCATGTACTGACAGTACTTTTTAAATTATTTTGTTTTGGACAGAGTTAGATGGAGGAGGATGACTCGCTATAGTAAACCCCTGAAAAGGGGACAATTGAAAAAAGAAGAAGATAAACATGTTGGATTATTTGTTCTGTTACTTAAACATGTTCAAAATAAAGCCTTATAAATCAATCAACAATCGAAACCCGGCCCACTTCCATTGGTACTACTATTAATAATAATAATAATAATACATTGTCGTCTTAGCAAAACATGAGAAAACACAAATAAACATATCCAAAAAAGCTTTAATTATGACAAAATGTTCAACAGTAAACACATATATCACAACTTACAGAACACAGACATTTTTACAAACATGTATACACAAGTAATAAAAAACAACTTGTTAGAAAAAAACTGCTTTGTGTGAGTATATTTAGCTCATATAGCACATTTTATTTACATTAATTCACTGACAGTCTTTCTAAATGTTTCATGAAATCTAACTTTTGTGGTGTGTGTTAATGACATGTAAGAAATTGTGTTTATCTTAAAAAGCAAATGAAAGAATAAACTTTAGATGGCAAACCTGCTGTTTATCTGTTTTTTTAACCGAAATGAAGAGTCATCCAAATGATTTTGAAATATTAACGAAGTGAAATGTTGTAAGAACTCAGCAAAACTGCTGTCTCTAACAGATGCTTCCTTCTTTTTCCTTTTTTTTTGTCTTTTTTTTGTTGTAGTATCAAAAGGTAACAGGAAGTTTTGAAATCTCACTGACCAGAATACAAAGTCTCTTTGTTTTCCATCTTCATTGAGTCTGCACTACTTATGCTCTGCAGATTCATTATCTGTCTCAACTTCAGTCGGAAATCTTTACAAGCAAAGTAGTAAATAAAAGGATCCAGACAGCTATTCACGCAGCTGAAACAAAGAGACAGTTTGTAAGCCATGTACAAAGACTTGTCATAGAAGAGTCTCAGCACACTGTGAAGCAGCAAGAGGATGTTGTTGGGAGCAAAGCAGACCACAAAAACCAAAAGAACAACAACAGCCAGACGTATCGCCCTCCTCTTCTGAGTTGTCTTGGAATCACTGGCCAGCTTGCGTATGACACTGACATAGCAGAATACTGTGACACAGAAGGGAAAGAGGAACAGAACAAACACAAGACTGAAAAGGAAGGCTGCCCAGGCTGTCACGGACGGGAGCATGTTTTTCTTCAACACGTCAAAGCATGTGGTGATGCCAAGTTCAGGAATGTCATAGGTCAAGTCAGTGGTCATCAGTGGGTACAAAATGCCCAGGACCAAACTCCACATCAGGATGCAGCTGATAACTGCGACAAACTTCCTCCGTCGGTTCTTTCTGAACGCCATGGGCTTGACGATGCCCAGGTAGCGGTCGATCCCAATGGCCATCATGGTCAGGATGGAACAATACATGTTGGTGTAGAAAACCAGCGTCAGGAAGCTGTAGGAGGATATACACAAGAGACGAGCTCTATTTAATTAATGGTTAAAGCAAAGTCTGGGAAAAGCTTGACATTTTGGAAAAAGTAAGTAGACTTAACTAAATTTAAAATCTTTGAGATTACTTTCAGAGATCAGTTCGCTTGGCATCGTGACGTAAACTCTTGGTTCTCAAACTGTGATACAAGTAGACCTGGTTGTACTTAGGATCCATCCAAGTGATCCTTCAAAAATAATTATATTAAACATTTATGGGTTAAATAATGAGCTAATTAACCACTGTAAGTTGAACTGTGATCTAAAGCCAAAATCACAAAGGTTAAAATAAGTGGTTCAAGCAAATAATATTCTTAGTTCTAAATGAAAACTACTCAAAACTAAACTGCAATAAAAAAAATATTCTGAGCGTGGAAATCAGAACAGTGAAAGTGGGCTTGTGGCTACTCATGCAACCCTAATGAGGTCTCTATGAGACATGCTATCCACAAAAGGTGCAAAGCAGTGAGGACATTTGACTCAAGTCATCTCAAATTTGTATTGAGTTGATGTGGGGCAGAAGAAGACCGCAGTGTATGAGGGGCTGTTTTAAACTATATATGCATAAAACCATCACATCTTAAACTGCACTCTTCAATCAAGGGTTAGGTGTATTTTTCTTATCCCTCTTCATTGACTGAATCTGTTCAGATTGGGAGAGCAGAGGCAAAGCACATGCTGGCACATGTCAATAAAGATTTTATCTCTTTTGTTTAGCTCAGGAGTTAAAATGTGAAGATTGGTGAAATGATTAAGTTTGTTTAGTTATCAAAGCCTCATTAGGTTTGGTGTTAAAATTTCAGGACACATACTTAGGTGTAGACCTCAGGTTTATTGGGTGTTTTGGCCATTCACGCCTCACTCACAGAAGGCCTAGACATGATCAGTAAGGCTTCAGAGTGTCTAGGATAAAGAAGTGGGTTTGGTTTTAGGATTATGATTAGGTGTTCTAGTAGACTAGTCAATTTGTTTATGCCAGATAACTGATCTTTTTGAAGCTTAAAACTGTAAAATGGTACTCGGTATAAAAGGTTTGGGAACCACTCATGTAGATAAAGGAAACAGCCATTATGTTTCAATCTAAAGCCAAGAAACGAATCATATTGTTGATTATATTTGTACAAAAATACAATCAGTTAAGATTTGATTGGCCAGTAAAAGTCAAATACTTCAATTCTGTGGTCCATGTTGCCTTTGTAAGGTTAACAGTGAACTAATAAAACTAAAATCAGTGTTCATAGTATGATCCAGCAGTCATTTCTTTCTTAATTTGCTGTTTTTGTTTCATCCAAGTTTAGTGCAGATTAAACTGATGTCATGTTTGGAGTGGGCTTTCACTGCAGCTGAAATTTTGTTACTTTATGACCCTTTGACTCGCTCTATTTATAATAACTACCTGCACGTCTTGGATCCCAGAGTCCAGTTGTATCCGTGGAGTTGGTAGGAGATCTGAAAGGGCAGAGCGGTGCCGAGAGCCAAGTCGGTGAGGGTGAGGTTAATCATGAATATGATGGAGGGAGTCTTGGGGGACGTACGAAAGAGGAGTAGCCATATTGACAAGCCGTTTCCCACCAGGTTGATGATTGTGACAAACATGTAAATAACAGAAATTCCAACACTGGTGGGCACATCCTGAAACAGCAATAAGGTGGCATTATCGAGCTGGGTCCTGCTGGAGTTCCCCGTCATGACTGGATGGTCCCTCATCACCTGTATGACAAAATTCAACACGTGTTTTCTCCAACTGATGAATGACAGTTTATTTTTTCAACAACATTCAGTCATAAACAAAGCACTGACTTTCACATCCTTTAAAGGATGTTGCCTAACTGTTTTGTAATGTCTGAAAAATGCAGCAGAAAAACACGACATTAAAAGCCACAAGAGAAAAAAGAAAAAAAATGCAGAAGCTGCAATCTGTAAATTTTGATCTAAAGGTGTGAAACTGGCACTGCACTTGTCTGAGAATTAAATCCACCTGCGCCGTTCTTCTCATGTAAAAAAAAGGTTTGTTTTGGGTGGAGTTTTCACACAGGAAAACGACATGCATGATTTGTGGTGAAGTATTCTCATGCTGGGTACTCAATGTGCAGATGCAATAATGGGGGGCAGAGCCACATGTGCAGCTGTTGATCAAACAACTCTAAAACTGTGAGTTTACCAGGTATAGTTATAATGTCTTACTAATGTCCTAAAACCCATGACATCACGCCAGGGCTAATCCAAACAATCAGTTTGTCTCGCATGTGGTCGGCAGTGATTTGGAGAAAATAACTCAAAACCAAACCGATCCAGAAACGCAACCATAAGTCATTCTAACCTTCACGAATTGTGAAGCAATCGGAATTACCATGTTACTACAATTGATTACCACACAGGAAACAAGTAAAAAAACATGTTTTTCAACTTTTTTTTTTCTTTTGCATTAAGCTTGTGTTGTATTATTATTGTGTCAAAATACAGCGTCTTTATGATACATATGGACGGGGATGTCACATCTATACTTTCGCAAATTTTACGCGCACTGCCTCATTTTGAATCTAAGAAAGTTGGATGATCCAAACTACTATGGTTTCATGTTTATGTTTTTGTGTCAAAAATATTATCAAACATAGCAGCATATGTTTACAGTTTGTCTTCTGTTTCGACTTATTGTCTCATATCTGTCAATGAGCGCATATGAAAACAAAACAAAAAAATTGCACTTACTGGTAAACTAAGCTATATCTAAAACCACGATAAATATCCCCCAAAATACTTAAAAAACACAAAGGACTGTCCAACTAATAAATGGTACCACTTGAGCACTATCAGTACTAGAAGTCATAAACAACCTTTATAGCTGAACAGATTGTAAAATTTCAGTGAAAACTTACCATCGCGCGCGCAGAGGCAGCAGAGGTGGGAAGGTGTGTGTGTCGGTTGTAGATGGAGGTACAGATGTCAGTTATGATTGAGGAAGGCTGGTAAGGAAATGGGGTTTGAGCTCGTTACAGTGCCAGAGAGAGGAAATGGACCATGTGACATCCTTCATCCTACCAACAGTAGTAAAGGCCACATGTTCGATTTAGTCCTAGAAATGACTGTTAGGGCAGGTCCATATCTGAGACACCCACCCCTTTCTGACACACACATACACATAGTATTGTGTGTATAGAGTTCACTCATGTTACCTCACGTCATATTTCTCCCCCATATGGTACATCTTTTTTATCAGTGATAACAATCTCGCTGTATAGTTTTTTTGAACATGTACAGAAAAAACCTGAATGCCAACGAGCGATTACAATAAACCATGATGGAAAAGTAAAAAAAAAATCAAAGCTTTTGGGAAATCCCAGTATGTCATAGAGTGTTACTTTCACTTTGTCTCACTTCTAGAAACATAAATAATATGATTAAAAGATAAAGTCTTAACAAATTGTCAGTAACAAGTAAGTAACTATGACTTGCATTCAGAAATAAAAGATAAATGCTGAGATACAGTTAGAGAGAGCGACCATGTGTCATGTTTAGCCACTGTTTTCTACAGCACACACTTCAAAAAACAAACCTAAAAATAAACATGCTTTAAGAAGACAATCTTTCGAAATGAAGTGAAAATGCAAGTGTTTCTTTTGTTCACAGGAATCACACAGCGAGTGTGCTCCAAAGCTGCTGGCTTCCTGTCGGTCATGTTATTTCTGCTTTATCTGGGTGAAAGTACAACAGACTGTGTTCTTTTCTGATCAAATCCAAAACATAACAGAATGCAAACATTGTATACTTCTTTCACAAACAATAAAATTTGATATAGTGAATTGATTCATTTTCCCCCTCTTAGTATCACTCATAAAGCAGCAATGTTCACCTCCACCAATTCTCCTGTCTTCAGTCACCATTAACTGACTCATAGTTGTCACTTTTGGAGCTTTCAAGGCTGTTAATTTGCCTCACTCAGGCAACATCTGAATGACTGACGCACTGCTGAATCTGTTTCACCAAATTTATTTCTCAGAATCTAAAGCAGGGGGTGGGGTAAAACTCACAAACAAAATGCAATATGCCACAGATAAATGTTGGGTTATGTGCAGAAATATCAGAGGTTTTGCAAAACTGGTGTATTTGCGACTTTTATATCATATCAGTTGACAAAATAAATAGAACAAGAATGCAAAGAGCCACTTAACATCAACACTTGGGGTCAATTTTGAAATCTTTTAAATTAGTTCTAATTGCCTTTTACAAGATTATGATTCATTGTGTATAAAGCATGACTCACAAAAAGATAAAAAAAAGACATACAACTCTTCCTTCTTAATCAATTTTTAGTCATTTGTACACAATAATACATGTATTTTTCCCTTACAGTTTTTTTCACATAATTTTCTGCAACTTATATTAACTTTATTTTTATATGTGATAAAAATCTAAAAGATAAAAAAGGAACAGGTTTGATGGACTGTACACAAGCTTTAAAAGACGTTGTCATGCAGAAAGGTCACTGTTTTATCAGTTAACTGCCAACAGACGCCAGAGTCACACTTGAAATTCACACCCGACCAGAAAGTGTCAAACAAAACTACATCTAGTTGTCTTTAGACAGATAGTTAGTTGTCAGGTAGCAATTGAGATTATTCAGAATTTCAGTCCCATGATTTAAAAAGGAAGTGAAAAACCAGTTAACCCAGTCAGACCAGTGACTATCAGCTGGACCTGAAACGCCGAAGGATTTATTTACGTTCTTACTTCCCCATTTTTTCTAGACTACTCACTGTTCATCTTTGCTTTTCTCAAACCCCCTCTCCAGTCCTGTTGTCATGGAGACAACCTCATAACAGTGCTCCGTCCTGCAGTCAGGAGAGTGGCCCACGGGGATGCAGTCATAGCCTTTGCTTGCTGAACTCATGCGTTTCCTGTTGCGTGCTCCTGGCTGATAGAGCTGCATGGCTGGACGGTCCTGCAGGGACATGGGACAAACAAACACAGTACACAGTTTAGATTATTTTTAAAGCTTAAGTCATAGTTGTTTTGTTTTTCTAATTATCCACAGGTGTTGTGGTTTCTCCACTCATGACTGCATTTATAAACCCCACCCTAACTGTATTATACATATATAAGGGTGGGGGGTGGGGGGGGGAGCAAATGGTACCCAATAGAAGTGCAGGGTGTTTGCAGTCAAATCTGTTTCCTGTATGTAACTTCTGGCTCAAAACCCAAGATGCAGATGAGTAAGTGAAAAAGTCAGCTCTCCAGTACTTTAGCCTACAAATAATTTGGCCAACATAGATATATATGGAACATCCACATAGAATGTGTATATTATAATGGGTATAGGCTAAAACCACTATAATTAATGTTTCCTCACAAATTTGGCTATTAATCAAGCAGTAGAAGAAAAAACTTAAAAAAAAAACACCAAGCAAAATTATAGGAAAAAAGGTAAAAATGACTGAATAACTTGAACAACATAAATATTCTTTCAATTTAATTTCACTGTTATTTTTTTACAGTCATTCCTATTATCCCTCTGTCGGGAAGTGGCAGTGAATGAAGACTTGAATGCAGGACACAGGGTGCAGGAGAAGTTAAAGTGAAAGACTTCAAGGATCATCCCTGAAATACAAGACACTGACAAACCAAATCAGACAACACGAGGGTTCAAGCAACTGAATAAAATATATATATATACCATGAATTAAATGAAGACAATTACAGAAGCAGAAGAGCAGAGGATGGAAAACAGGTACAATATGTAGAAAAAAAAAACTTTCAAACTAAGACAGGCTGAAGAAAATACAAACAAAATGCCAACAAAGCCCCATAAAACAAAGATTAAATTACACACTCAATCCTCCAGGATGGAAGTGTGTACTTTATAGGTATGTATGAGTGTTATTTGTGAAAGTGGGCACAATATCGTTATTAGCAACACAACTAAATTGGTATCTGAAACACAGTTGCATATTTAAAGACATCATTCCTTATCTTTCTCCTTAAGTGTCATGCTCACCTTCTCGCTCACCTTGTTTCGGAGGCGTTCCTTCCTGTTACTCAGCTCTTCCCTGTCCTCCTTTCCCATTTTGTCTCCACTGTCAGGACAGTACGAGTAGCCGTGATGATGCCCCTCTTTCTTGGCTCGGTCCTGGCAGTAGCCTTTCCCCCATTTGGTCTCGTCTTTCCGCCGCATGAACTTGTCGAACTCGTAGTGGTGTCGTTGTCGTTTCCTCTCTTCATCTTTTCCACGGTGGTCTTTGTCTCTCTGTCTGCGCCCATGCTGCTGCTCTCGCTGCTCCTTGTCGCTCTCAGGCTGGCCTCTGGTGGTTGCATAAAGTAGAGCATGTAGTGTTGTAGAGACATCAAAATTTGCAGCTGATCCATTACTTTTACAAAGACATAACTGGCAAAATGGGAATTCCTGCCACTATTTTTAAATTGTTTTTTCCTTAATTTTAGATGCATCTTAATAAGTCAGCAAAGAATGAGTCATTTTCAGACACCAGTACAAAAAAACCCTAATTTGGATGCGTAAAATGATGTTGAACTATTTCACTATCATCCAACAAACTGATTTAGAAAACTTTAAAAATCAGTAAATGTCTATAAGGCCAAAAACACTAAATAAACTTTATTTTAATTGATGATATTTTGTTGTAGGTGTTTATTTAGACTCAAATATAAAATGGGAAACTAAAAATGAAGCCTGTTAAAAAAATAACAATAAACTTTTCTACATCTAATAGTTTGTAATGTCAAATTTTAACAAATATCAAACCTTACAGAGTTGATAGATCTAGTGATTTAGCAGTTCTTACTTCTCCTTGGGTTCTTTTGACTTTATTTGTCCTCCAGCTTTCTCCCATTTGCCCCTGTCTGGTTCTCCTGAATCACTTTTGTCCTTCATTCGGTCCGAATCAACATCATCATCTTTGTCACTCTTCTTCAGAAGCTAAGTATGGAATTAAGACAGAAGACGTATCCATCGTTGGGCTGCTGCATCATTCAAATATAAAGAATAAACATGTTGGTACTGAGCACCTTTATAGAGATGAGGCATTACCTTAATTTGAATGTCTTTATCTGACAGTTTCTTCTGCTTTTCGGCTTCTTTTCGCTTGCGTCTCTCTTCCTCTCTGCGCTTTCGTTTCTCCTCCTCCCGCTGCCTTTTCTTTTCAAGCTCTCTTCTTCGCCTCTCCTCTCTCTTCTCCTCTCTTATCCTCTGGTAAATGTTTGACACAATGAATAGGGTATTTCCCCTTTTAAAAGTGTGTTATACATCAATATTCCAACCCCCAAAATAGCTGATTTCTGACCTGTTTTTCAATTTTCTTATTTTTGATGTATTCCAGCAAAGGTGTTGTCCGTTTGGCTAAAAACAAAAAACAAACAGAAGGAACAAAAACATCTTGGCATTTTGGTGAAGTCACTTTCACTTGAAGGCATGTGAGTGTAAAAATGTTATTAACTGTAACAACTGCTCAGTAAATAATCTACATGTGACGGTGTACCTATGAGCTCTCTGGTCTTGGCCTCGATCTCGCCCAGCAACGTTTCGGGGTTGGCCATAGACTTTTCCTCATCACAGGAGTAGTTCTCCAAGAATCGCTTATATTCTGGGTCTGATTGAGTTTCACAGACAAAAAAGAAGGTATAAATTATATTGACAAGTTTAAAATAAGCTAAGTTGACATACTAATTCTCTGAACATCTTAAATCCAGGAGGGAGTAAAATATTTTCCACACAGTATCACTGGCTTCTAAACTGACTCCAATCTATCTGTATGTTTTGTACATTAGTACCTTCTTCAATGCTTCCAGCTTTGGCATCTTTCTTCTTCAGCTTCTTCTTTGAAATCTTCTGAAAGGGGGCAAACTCTACCACAGCAGGATATTCTTGGCCTGAGTAAATATTATAATACAAGACAGCTCTAACAGACCTGCGAACAAATAGTAACAATAGCAACAAAAAGCTCTAAAGCCACCTCTTGGTCTATAAAGTTCAACCTGTAGCTGCAAAACAAACATGCTCCTGTTTGTGTTTCATATAGCTGTACTGAGTGTCAATATTACTGACCAGCACTGTCAACAAAGTCAAAATGAGTTTGAAGAAAATTCAAATACCCTTGTTGTCAATGAACACATAGCCATCAAATCGGTCCCTGAACAGCAGGATATCATCTGTGTTTTTGAAATTGATATAAGCTCTAGAGAACAGGTGGGGATAGAGACTGTGAAGATGGACAGAAACAGGGAAAAAAAGAGTCATAAACATAAATAAAAACAGCAGGGTTTTGTGACTTATAATCATAAGACGTGTAATACCTTGGATCTGCTGGAAAGAACTCAAAGTAATCATAAGAGGGAAGTGGACTCAGTTGTTCTTCTAGCTGGTCCTTCGACAGGTTAGGTGGGAGCCTCCGAATCACCACCTGTAAGAAATCATACAGGTATTTATTTCATGTTCAACAAGAAGTGTAGGCAGTTACGTTTTTTTTTTTTGTTATTATTTTTTTAATCTGGAGTTTTTGTTTCCAGAATCTCCTCAAACACAAACTGATAAAATCTCTTTGCAATAGAAGGTTTTCTGTTGTTCTGGTGTGTCTGAGAGGAGCTGTCAGGGTTACTATTCATTCAGTTTGTATCAAGGTTGAAAAATTTAAATGAAATGTCAGTGACAGAGTAGAGGTCAACACAAATTAGCCTATTTAAAAATAAAATAATTTGTTCTTTCTTGCTTCAATTGTAGCTTCTTTTACATATATATTTTTTAGCATTTTTACAACCTAACTTTATTTTGTTTAAAGAAATGTTTTTATTTCCTGTTCCTCTAAACCAGTAATGTCAAATCGTGGTCCTAGAGGGTCACTATCCTGGATGTTTTAAAAGTTGAATGGGTTGAAGACGTGCTTGATAGAATGATGCAGTGATGTGATGTTTTGTATCTTAATAATTCAACTAGATAGATAGATAGATAGATAGATAGATAGATAGATAGATAGATAGATAGATAGATAGATAGATAGATAGACAGACAGATAGATAGATAAATATGGAGGCCCATTATTGACATATAACAGCTCTAGCATACTGAATATTTTTATGATGCAAACCCTCTACAGTCAGTGTTTCCTGCATTTCTTCAACATCACCTGTTATTGCTAGCTTGATATTGTGAGCTATGCATTGAAACGCTGTAAAGCCCAAAACATTTCAGAGGTAACATGAAATATAAATTAACAAGAGACTGTAATGTTCCGACAGCTCAGGAAATCCTTGTTAAAATCCTAGGCTCCCTCCTGCCGCTGTCCGCGGTGCTGAAATGTCTCCGCGTCTCCATGTTTGTTTCCCACTCGGCGTAAACAAAGCCACAGCAGCTCCGGTTACTAACCTTCGTAAATATTTCTTTCTTCTCTTCTTTCTGCTTGGTGTTGCCAGGAAGGTTTTCCTGCTCTCTTGGGATGTCCCTGAATTGTATCTCGACGAGACATTTCTCCTTCCCCGCGGTCATCTGGTCCTTTTCAGACCTCATTTCTCCCCATCTCCCTCCACTCGCTGCTTGTTTAGTTGCTGCGATCTCGCGAGAGGATAGAAGCTAAATATCGCGAGAGGTGAAAAAATTGATTCCGAGGACATGGATCACTGGGTGTTTAGTTGCTGATTTGCACATAGTTGCAGTCATAAGTTTAAAGGTATTTGTCATGGACATAAATATCATATGATTTTGTGCTTTAATGACTTATTTTAACCTTTTTTTCTCTAGGGTGAGGTACTCAAGTTTGACTTTATTGTGGATTTTCTCTGATCCAAATTAAAGTTTATTTCTATAGCATATTTAAAAGCGAGCAGTTTACAGGCCATAAGAACAATAAACTGAGATTCAATAAAATAATAAAACCAAATGAAATAAAGCTAAAGTAAAAAATAAGGTAAAATAAATGTGTACAATGAAAGCCAAGGTATCCTGCTCAAATAGAACTGTCAGCCAGTATAAAGAAATGGATTTTCAGCATAGATTTAAAATAATAAACAGTCTGAGCAGCCATAATCTGTTCCACCACTGAAATGCCTCTATCACCTCTGATTTTGGGCAATTGATTTGTGAATCTAAGCTTTATAGTGTAAATGAACCGTAGTTCAAATAGGGAAGGTGGTGCTGTGTCATATAGTCTTCTAAAAACAAACAATAAAATTTTAAACTGAATGATGTCATGACAAAAAGCCCTTAAGATGGCACATTTATAATGTACAACTTTTAATTAGTGGGGCTGAATGTTGTAGAATTTTTATTATTATTATTTTTATTTTATTTTATTTTATTTTTTTTGGGGGGGGGACTTCTTGTTAGTGATTATGACTGGCTGCAGCTGTTAGTTTCTCTGTGCCAGCATTAAACAGGATTTGTTTAACAGCACTCACTAAATTGACCCATCATCTGTCACCCTCAGATAAAAGGAAGGATGTTCAGGGGACAATCCAGGAATCACCAAGGCTCAAGCCTGCCATAAACTGGAAACTGCTGAAACACCAGTCACTGTCCACAATGAAGCAAGTTTTCCTGAGCGGGTGCCAACAACCCTTGCTCCTAACACAGCACTTTAAAGCTCATTAAACAACCCAAATTCCTTCTGGAGAGGTTTTATAGTCAGACAGGACAAAAATTGAGCTGTTTCACTATGACAAGAAGTGTGTTTGGAGTTATGGTGAAGTATTCAAATCTAAGGACACTGTACCAACTCTCAAGCACGGTGGCAGAAGCATCATGCTGTATTACTGGTGCATTGAACAAAAGTACTGTTAATGGAATGACAAGGATGGAGGTGTACCTCCAAATTCTTCAACTTCACCTCAAATCATCATAAAGGCAGTCTAATTCTGGGCAAACTGGGTGTTCCAACAGGTCAATAATCCCAAAGACCTCAAAACTGGTCTCTTAATGAAGCAAGCAGGCTTTCCCAAAGACAATAATCCAGAAATGCAAACTGTTTATTTTGTTGAAGATGAGCATGAAACAAATTCTCACCAATCAGACATCAAGACATAGATACAGTAAGTGGAAGTCGCCCTTTTAGGTGTCTTAGTAAAAAGTTGCGTTAACCTGAACGCCACACTGGTGTGGGCTCAGGCTGTATGAGCCGGCTGGAGTCCGGTGTCGCTGTCCGCTTCGTGGGTCGGACGGCCGGGCTTCAGGCTGCTCTGGGTCGAACGGGACGACTCACGGTTCGACGACTTGCTCACCGAGCCGTGGACATCCCGGCCGGGAACTGAACCGGATAAAAATTAAAAAAATTAAAAAGAGAAGAGCTCAGGTGGGTTTCTGCTATAATCTGAACATACCGCCGGACCGTAAACTCACCGTCGAGGAAAGCCTGCTTCCCGCTGGTCTCCAAACACACCGGGGGTCTCTCAGGTGAGGACACGGAGCTCTTCAGGCTGGGGACGAACGTGGAGCAGGTGTCCAGGTCCCGACAGACCCTGTCGTGCGCGTACGTGCCGGTGGACTTAGACGGAGTACACCCCATGTCTCCTCAAATTACCACACCTGCTCCATTGGAAAAGACTGTCTAGAAGCGGAGAAACGCCCCCCGCCCCGAATCACAACACAACCTGTGGGAGGATGCTGCTGCTGCAGGGTGTCTATTACAGCTTCAAAAAAGTTTCTGACCTGGCTCAGTTTTAATCAGCTTTGTGTACAAAAATCATTTCCAGTAGTGCTTCAGTATAATTTACTGTTTACACACACACTGCTTATATTGTAATTATGGCCACTTACAAAGAAATGAACGGACCTTAATTTTTTTAATTGTTTCAAAGAGAGACAAAATAAGGCTAAAAATCATGAAAAAAATAATAACATAAAAGTTAAAAATCTGTTTGTTTGTCACTGGGTGAAACACGAATTTAATCCTCAAATGTTGGTGAATAATAAAAAAAAAAAATTTAATTCTCAAGAAAAACATGACTTAGTACTTTGTGAAGAAGCCTTCAATGGCGTTCATAGCAGTAAGACTTTTTGTGCTTGTTCACCAGTTTGCACACATATCAGAAGGGATTGTGCAATAGCCTATCTACTTTATGTGCAATATCAGAACAGTGCTGTTTTGTTGTTTTTATTTTTGTTGCTTTTATTCTATTTTTCTTATTTAACAATTTTGTTATACCCCCGTGGCACAATGACAAATAAAGAATTCTGATTCTGATTTTTGTCCCACTCCTCTTTACAGACTTGCTAAATCTTACAGCTCTTTGGACAGATTTTTCCTAAATGGAGGTACTGGAGACTGGCTAGGCGACTTCATGAACTTAGTGTGCTTCAACTTTAGCCGCTCCTTTCTTCCCTTGACCGTATGCTTTGGGTCATCATCACGCTGGAAGACTCGTCCACAACCTATTTTTGACGTTCTGGCTGAAGACGGTTCTCGTCCAAGATTAGGATACACGGCCCCATCTATTGATTTTTCAACATGGTGAGGTATGGTGTTTCCACCTGTTTGACTGTGGGGATGGTATTCTTCAGTCATGTCTTCCACCAAACATGGTGGGTCAAAGACCTTAATTTCAGTCTCATGTGACCACAGCATTTTCTCACAAGCCTTCTCTGAATCATTAGGACAAGTGCCTTCTTACATAAAGGGGCCTTGTGTGAGCTCCATATAGGGCAAGTTGTTATAATTGGTGTTCTTGGAAACTGTGGTCCCACCTGCCTTCAGGTTATTAACGAGCTCATCCTGTGTAGTAATAAGCTGATCCCTCACCTTTCTCATGCTCATCTTCGCCTCATGAGGCAAGATCTTGCATGGAGCTCCAGAACAAGCGCGATTGGTCATTTTATTTAACTTCCATTTACGAATAACCAGACAAACAGCTGTCACCTTCTCACTAAACTTCTTCCTGATGGTCTTGGACATCAAAACATACACATAAACACACACAACACAAATTTAGTGTTTTTTTTATGATAAATGTATGGTTTATTGTAAGGATAACCAAACAAGGTTATTCACCAAAATTTTATTAGAATTAGCTGGCACTTTATCCAGAGTGAGAATCCACAGGTTTAAGCAGCAGGGAGGGTTCTGCCTCAGACAATAACAAGTGACGTCATCTTTCACTTGTGATTTGAGGTGCAAGGCTGTGTTTGTTCTTGTCAACCAGGAGTCAAAGGCCCACATGTTCCCAGTGTAAAACATTTTCAACCTCTTAAACAAGGCATGTGTTAATTACTACCCCTTTAAAGTGCATTCTGTAAAGTTATTCTGGTATACGCACGGTATTGAGTACAAATTCACAAACCTCTCTGTTCAAAACCTTCACAACTGTATGTTCTATTCTGTTGCTTTAAGACAACTATATAGTGCACAAAAAGGGGGAATCCACATAGTGGAGGACACCTGTTAAAACTTGTGGGTTGAATGTTGTCCTTGGGCTTGGATATGTGTATCTACGACAACCTGTTACTACAACAGTTCCACCTCCTGACGGGACGAGATCACGTGCTGGTGTCTGATAAAGTGTCCAACATCATGTCGCTCTCGTACATGTCACTACACTCCAGGGTTAGCGAGAGCCGAAGAGGTGTCTCCAGCATCATCTTGTCCTGATTGGACACGGGAGTTCCCAATGGCGTCACGCTGGTCTCTTCCAACCTCGGCTCGGCTAGAAGTTCGCTAGACTCTGATGTGTTCAACATCTTCATCAGCGCTGGCGTGTTCAAGCTGCCTCGCACCTTGTCATTGATGTCTGTGCCTTTGAGGAAATGGAGAAAAAAAACAAACATTTTCTTTAACATATAACACAGTATAAACGCAGCTTTACACACCTAAGGCTTAGGTCCTGCAGGTATCCTGACATTGTTTTCCATGTGAGAATGTTGCAACCCACATTTATTATATATTACTGTAACACTATTATCTACATCTGTTAGTGCAGGGATGAAAGACCCTCCACAGCACTCTGATTTATGTCCAAAAACAGCCTAAAACCTGGGCTGATTAGCTGTATTAGTATTTTAATATATAGCAGAAATTTCAAGATGTTTTGAGGAAAGCTCAGCGGAGGATACACTTCCTTAGGAGACAGTACAGCTGCATCACCTTCTGGTACGACATCTGCAGTGTGAATGACTATCACACTATCTGTCTGCATTAGTGTCACTATCTACATTAAAAAACAAAAAAAAATTCTCAGAATTTCAAATTATACAAATGGTGGGTGTATCGCAACAAAGCAGAAAACACCAGCATATCTCTTTAAAAAGCAAGGTAACTACGACCTTAGAGTTACTGAACCTACAGAAAGTTCTGCTGTCCACAAGTTTCTTATTATTATTTGTTGGAAATTCTAGTTTAGATCATTTAATTTTAGATCATCTAGATCCTAGATTCTTTACTGAGAAACTGAGTTAGCGGAAATGAGTTGCTCATACTGGGTCGTTGTCACCTCTAGACAGGAACAAAAGGTGATTAAATGATTAAAAACTAGATATAGTTTTCATAGTATTCAAAACAAAACCAACCTATATAGGCATCTGTGTCACCGATGTACATCTCAATGCAATGGCCGAGCATTGTCACAGAGAAAGTGTCGTCCCTTTTCAGTCCAAGAGCCTGTTCCAAGAAAAAAGAAAATCAATACAATAAAAAAAGACTGAAAAGAATGAGGATTAATTAAAACATGAAATATTTTGGATTGTCACAAATTGTTTCCTGATTTGAGATATTTATTTTTACACTTGATTTTATGTCTGTAAGTTTATTTTATCCAATCTCAGTGAGGTGAATTAGGACTGAAGGAAGCTGAGAAATAATACTCCATAAACTTACTGTATGAAAGTAGTCAATAGCACTTTCAAAGTCCCCCATGAGGCTGTGCACGTAGCCTATCGCTGAGTAAGTGGAGGCGTGCTGTGGAATCAGCACCAGAGCTTGACGATGGTACTCCAGAGCCCGCTCGTACTTTCTGGATTTAAAAACGATGACATACAATGTTGTTCATTCGTGGATTCAGTTCAATTTAACAGGCAGACGGTTGCAGAGATGTAGCAAAATGTGTCACATTGGGAGCGCAGTTAGACCTAAATAACCTTTTCATTCCTGTGTTTACTGATGAAATTACAGTATGACCAATAAATCTTTGTAAGCACCATGATCAACGAATGTCTCAGAACACTGACAGCTGCAGTGTTTGCCATTTTATTTTCAAAATACTGAAAGCGGACGCAATATTCTTAAAGACAAATAATTCAATTTACTTTCTCTCATGAGGAATGGAGCCAGTACTGCACACTCATCACTCACATTAAAAATGAATCAATAACAGGTTACACATATATTTTGCTTGCATCTTATTTCAACAAATTAATTATTGTCCTATGAGCAGAAGAACAATACTACTGCCATGAATGGTAATTGCATTATTATCTACTTTTTCATTATTTTAATAGTAAAAAGTGAAGTCATATGCAAGATGCAGGTTCAGTATATGATGCATCCACTTCTGTCACCATTAATCTCACTCTCTAAAATCTACATTTCAAAGCACACATTCTCCTATCTCACCTGGTGTTATAAATGTAGCCGTTTCAGAGGGAAGATGTATACAGTTTTAAAGCTGTTTCGTCTATAGTACATACTTATAAATGACTGCTCTAGGTTTTACTTTTGTGCACTGTAGCTCCTACTGCTTTATCAAAGGCTGATAAATATGTTCAGACAAGGTCTGGCAATGAACAAACAACCTTTTCTTTTTTTACACCTTACTGTGCTTGTGTATAAGGTTCAAGTCAATTTTTCACAACAAATAATAAAAAAATAATAATGTCACCACACAGTGAGAGGTGCCATTTTTTAAATAACGCAACATTAGTGGCTCCACACTTACTTAAGTTTTCGACACACGTGACCCAAGTTGTTCAACAGGGGCTCCCACTTGTCCACAGTAACCTGAAATTATTAAGAGGAACGATTAGTTTTCTTTGCTTTTCATTTAAGAACTGTTCATGTTTACAGATGTGCTTTACGCTGATCGAACAAATTAAAGAAACTCAACTGTTACCTCACTCCCTATGGCTTTGATCTTCTCCATTGCATCCAGAAAGTACTTCTCTGCCGTCTTCCAGCTGTAACATACGAGGAGAAAAGCATTCTTACAACACGTGGAAATATACAACAAAACACAAGGGCTTTTTGAAGGGCTTTTGAGAAGTACATTTAATAAAAATGAGTAATAAAATCAATATATGTAAATTACTGAAAAAGAAACAAAACTTATCCTAGTGGTAAAACAAGCAAATACAAAATATTTAAATCTTTTTAATTTACAGTGTGTTTAAAAACAAAGTCATTCTGCTGTACATGGCTGGTAGATGGTCATTATTTAAAACAGACCTTTGATAAATGCCACTCCTTAGTAACAACATCCACAACACTTATTTGTGCTGCAGTTAACATTCATAAACCTTGTGTCCAATAAGAGGACTGTCACTGTGTGTGAGCAGCAGTGTACTCACTCTCCATTTTGAAATGCAACCACGGCCACCTCGTGTATGACGAACGGGTCGTCTGGGGCGATGCTTAGAGCCTGACTGAAGAAACGCTCTGCCAGCTTGGAGTTGTTGGTTAGACCGTACTCCAGTCCGATGTAGAGCATGGGTAAGTGACAACTAACGACAACAAAAGGAGTAAATGTTGTAAAAATGAACCTTTATGTTTAAATAACAACAGTCCACATTTATAAAACACATAAAAAGAAACATTTCACAAACTAATCAGACAGTTATTAATAATACTTACAAATGAATAAGCTCAAACTTTATGCAGTTGCTGAAAATATTTAGTATATAAGGCCTTTTGTCATTTAAGTAAAATTGATTTAAAAACACCAATGTCCAAAAAGGGTAATCTGATCATTTGGTCTGTTTGCGTTTATAGCATTAATTAAAAACATAACTTGTGTGATTATTATTAATTGCTATATGAAGTTGATGGTAACTTTTCAGAGGACATTTGTTTAAGAATTTGTTAAGCTTCATTCTATTCCTTTACTCTGAAAGGATAGATTATTATATATTAAGTGTATAGTACAGATTATTCCAGAATAACAGTCATCTACTCACCCTTTCATCAGCTGGGCAGCAGTGAAGTAGGCGGCCATGGCTTGATCGTGTTCACTCTCCACTGCGAATGAGTGACCGTAGGCAATCCACGCAGGACCATAAGTTCTCTCCAGAGTGGTGGCTTTGCTACAGTGGATCCAAAGAAACAGTTTCAGTAAAAATCCAGCAAAGTGTAAAAAAACAGGTCTGTAGTTCCTTTTGATGAATAGCATACCTAAGGTAACGCCGAGCATGTTCGTTTTTGTTGCCGACCATAAGATAGTAGCAGCCAACAGCAAACCAGGATACCTGGTAAAAGGTTTACTTGGTTATGATGGATGCTAAAATCATTACATGTAAACAAATCAAAGCAGAAAAAGGCTTACTGGATTGTTAGGGTACAAATCTACAAGTCTGTGTGAGAGGTAAAATAACTCTGCAGAGGGAAAAAAAAGAACACAAAACTAATTAATTTAAGATTTTATATGAAAAATTTGCAGATGAATGTATTTTACCATTTGCTTTTCCAAGCTCCACCAATGTTCCTATGTGAACTGGTAAACAGTTGGCATGGAAAGGGTCTTTTACCATCACCCTGAAAGACAAACAAACATCAATTTATGCGTCTAAAATCCCATTTCAAAACTGCCTGCTTAGAATAACAAGACTCATTAGTGAGATTAAAATAATTTAAAAAAAGGATAAAAATCCAAACTTGCCATTAGGTAATAACAAATAGTTTAAATTTCCAGATAAAGTTATTTTTAAAAAAAATGCTGCTTTTGCTGGTTGACTTAAATTCACAAATACAAGATATTTGTAAATAGATGGCTAGAACACTCTCATTACTACTACAAAGAAAAACAAGTTCTATAAAACACTGCAGAGTTTCCTTATCTATTCATAAATGACAGATTTCCCCATCTGTGTACACCTACATTGATGTGAGTTTGTAGCACATCTTGAAGTCACAGTTATAATAATGCCTCTCAGCAAGAGACACGACTACATCCAAGTTGTCCTGAAGACCATTTACCATCTCCGGCACTACCAAGTCACTGGGCTTGTCATACTACAGAGGGACAGAAGAAGAAACCAGAAAAAGAGTCTTGAGAAAAAGCGTACAAAAGGGCGCTACAATAAACAAATACTTGAATGTTCGTATATGTTCATGCACTGAAACATCGAGTCCCAGAAATTTTGTATATGTTGTAAATGTACAAGATGTATGGGCAAGAAAAGTGTTGTTTGAAAAGCAAAAAAACAAAAAAAAAAACCCAAATCGCTCACCTTTTTTAATTTATTTTCAAAAAGGAAGTGTAACAACTCCTCCTCTTCTTCAGTGCACTGCTGACTAAAAGGAAGCGAGTCAAGGAAGTCTTTTTCTAATGCAGAAAGAACAAAAAGTTGAATTTAAATGTAAAACCATCATATGGGTTTTCACGGGTAAACGGTACATAAAATACTTGGAAAAGAAAAAAAAACAAAAACAAACCAAACCTCATCCTCTGAATAGCTCAACCTCACCTTCCTGTGCAGTCAACATGTGGTGAGATGTTAAAAGGTCAAAGGCTTCAAAGCAGTACACATCTAGTTTCAAGGCCTCTTTGTAGCTGGAGGTGGCCAGAGGTCTGTTGTCCATAGCATCATAGATCTTCCCCCGCAGGAGGCAGATGGAGCTACTGATCTGAAATTCACCACAGACAGGAAAGGTGAAAACAAAGGAAAGTAAACGTCTACGATATTATTAAGAAGTCATGTGATCTTCATATCATTAACAAGATAAATAAGGACTGACAATGATTAAAAAAAAACAACAACTTTTTGATCACGTTTTGTGCAAAGAGGAAAAATAAAAATCAAATATTTTCCAGCAAGGTTCTTCTTGATATCCACTTGCTGCTAGGACACAGTCCAATGCTTCCAAAAGCATATTCATAAGATTTTAGTTGGTAAGATTGCAACATAATCAGTGTCGACATCAGCAATTTAACACTGACATATAAGTCCAAACTTACAGAGGCAGGGGACATCCCCCAATCCTTTGAAGACTCTGTCTCGTTGTCCTCCTTTCCACTTTTGTCCAGTAGTTTCTTGTAGGCTGGCTCCTCCGCGTCCAGGATATCCAAGGCCTGCTGGAACTCTTTGGCAGCATACTATTAAAACAAAAACAAATAAATATTGACGAGATTACTAATGTCTGACACATTTATTACCTGCAGTTATATGTAAGAGTTTTTTTTAGAAATGGTCTAACTTACATGGCACCTGGCAGCAAGATACTGACAAGCTCCATACAACTGTGTGAACAAAAGGTGTTGTTAAGGACAAGAGACAGACATAAAAATATGGTGCGAATTACCTTTTCTGTGACTAAGTTAGTTCAAATTTAAAACCACTGCCTAAGCTTGCAATACATTTTTGATATATTGCCTTTTGTGTTTAAACTTTGATCTCATTACTCAGCTTCCTGTGCAGCGTCTTGCAGAGATTTGCATGCAACTCACTTTGTCAAGCTTTCGTGAACGCAGGGCATGCGAGGCTCTGTGGTACTGTGAGGTGAGGTAAAGGCACTGAGCGAGCCAGTAGATATCCTGGGGATCTTCTGCAAGCCAAACGAAAAGATAAGGTCACAAAATTATATGCCACAAAGTCTTTGCTGAGTGGTTTCACAATGCAGATATAATCAGAAAACCACATATTTTATTTTGTCCCCCCCTAAAAATCCAGTAATGCAAAACAAAAGCTGTTTTCACACATAAATACAAGAGATATTCAGGAGAATGTGCAAACAATTTAGTCTGTTTGCAGGCAAAAGCAGGGGATTTTCTGTTGATGATGTGTTATCACAAATGGGAAAATAATAAACGAGGTTACGCTTGTATTTACATGTTGCCCACCCATATAAAACCTCTCATTCAGGAAAACTTCTTATCTTGCAACACAATATACTGCCACTGAGATCACATTAGTTGTCTGATTATGTTGCCAGGAACGTGTTCAACCCGGATTTCCAAGTTTTTATAACAAACGTAGCTGATTGGCTGAAAACCTGGATGTACAGTTACATCTTTCCAAAAAACAACAAACTATTAACGAAAACAAAAATTAAGATTTAAAGTTACAGTACAATGCAAGACAAAGCACCATTTTTCCAGCTACATATTATTGAACGGCGATAAAAAACATGCTAAGAACAAAAATACAAGGGAAACAAAGAATTTTCATTTAAATATATGATACTTGCAAATATGGACAAGAACAAACTTTAGAGCTTTTATCAGATTGGTGTGTGTGAGAAAGGAAAACAGTTAGCAGCAAAGAGACACGATCTCTGAATGGTCAGTAGGTGCTTCTAAGTGGCCTGATTGATTTCTTTTCTCTTCTGAAGAAGCCCTGCTCCGGTGCATTTAACTTGATTACACTCATAAACGATCCTTAGTAGAACATTAAAGCCACAAATGTGTTTCCACACCAAGCCTCAGAGGAAGCTCGACAGAAAACCCACTGGGCAAAGAAGCTGCCCAGGTATAAGCTTGTTTTTATGTTATAATAACTGAATGACGGACAAAGTAACTGGTGTACCGACTAGTTTACATTTTACTCACCATGAGAAAGGGATGCTATCTTATCGGCCCAAAACAGACCACTTTGATACTGATGCTGTGAACAAACACAGAAAGGCAGGTGAGAGTGATACAAATACAAAGTTATCACAGTTTTTCTAATTTATTTATGTGTAACTGTTCATTTGCTACGCTGGTGAAGTGGGAAGGTACTGGTAAAGATCTAGCATCAGTTAGCGCCAAAGAGAAACTAAGAAAAAGCTCCAGTTTTCTTACCTGGTCAATGTACTGCCTTACTCGTTTTCTAAGGCTGTCAAGATTCATCTCGAATTACCTAAAAGTGGACGTTCTGAGTGTTAAAGATAAGACATTCATAGAGACAGAGAAATGTGTGCATTATCCAGTACGAGCTAGCTTGCTAGCTACGAAAAGTCAAATCCGCGGCTTCTCTCCGCAACGAGTGTTTGGCGAAAATGTGTCCTGAAGAAACACCGCCTGGATTTTGAGTTCCGCTTCAATCTTGACAGTATTTTTTCTTCTGTAAAATACTTTCATCAGAGCTCATCATTATGGAAATGATAAAAAAGAAAAAAAAAACACGTTTGTTCTTCGCAATCAAAATAACAAATCAGAATGTAGTAAAGTGGCAGAAACATATAGCTTTGTTGCTAAATTATTAGTGTTTTCACCATAAACTCCGGAGCATATCGATCTTTTTTACAATGCTTTTCTGCCCTCTGCTGGACACACGTAGTCATTACAAAAAAACCTTCACAAAAAAACAACCCCCTCCCTCCCAAATAAACAAATAAATAAATATTTTATGTACATATTTATAACAAGAACAAAAATGTACAAACAGTTATTGGTGATTCAGCTTCTCACGAAAACAAGAAAAATAGCAGAATCAAAAAAAAAAAACCAACTAAATAACTTTTTTTTTTCTTCAGACAAAGATCAGTTCACTAAAACCCTTTCTGTTGCTAAACTGAGTTTTAAAAAGCCAGATCAAGACATAATACCGTGTCACAACTCCCTTTTGTGCACTACATCTTTGGCTTTTTAGTGCAACAATTGTTTAGTATTCTGAAAGTGAACCATCACTTAATTTTGTCACTAACGTTTATTTTATTATCTCCACAAATGTAAAACCTATTAAACCAAGCTAAAACTTTAGGAGTTGCTGTTGAGCTACCATCTCCCCACAGATGCTCACAGAGCCAAACCAATCCCCACCTTTCCTGCCACAGTCTTGTCTTACTTCATATGAAGAGCTCTCATGAATGAATTATATGCAGTAAAAGGTTTCCACACGCTCTCTCTGTTTTGTTTAATAAGTGGAGTTGTGTCGATGGAAGAGACAGAAAACACCAAAAAGGCAAAAGAGTGTTAAATGTCTCTTGATATATCTCTTTTGTTTTTTTCCCCTGACAGTCAATTTAGGAGAAAAAAAAGGTTTTGTTACCAGATTCAGGTGTTTATGAAGTGAATATGACTTCAACAATCAAATACCTACAAACTAACAAACCAACCAACCAGTCAAACACCAACCTACCAACCACCTAACCAAGTAACTAGCCAACTAACCAATCAAAACATGAACTAACTAACTAACTAACTAACTAACTAACTAACTAACTAACTAACTAACTAACTAACTAACCTTAGCTTGAAAATGGTCAGCTGCAAGGACTATAGTGACAGGCAGACAAGTAAAAAAGAGAAAACTGACCAAGAAGAGCAACAAAACAAAACAAAGCCCGTTTCCATGACAGGAAAATACGGTGGAGTGAGACCTCTGTACAGAGCTCTGTAATGTGTCCCTCGGGTCATGTCTGATTCTTTTCATTACTCAAAGATAATCTTTGTTCATATTAGGCACACAACATATTTTACATCTGCGTTACATATTTCGCTTGAACATCAAAGTCTTTGCCGTTGCTCCTCACCACCAGAGAAGCCATTACCACCCGTCTGGACTGAGCCCTGTTCAGAATCAGATATAATGATAGGTGAGTTCCTTCTTATGGGCTCTGTAGGTATACCTCATTAACTGAGAGTGGAGATAATGATGGATTTAATGAAGCTTGTTTTCTTTTTTACGTCCAGCTCAGAATGGCAGGGGATGCTGCCAGTTCTGGGAATCTCCCGCTGCTCTGCTGTGGGGACAGGTGCAGTGAGAGACGATCTCCGTGGGACTGGGGAAGCGCAGCACGACCTGACGCTTGAACGGCGTGGGGTGGGGGAGTACGTGTGCGATCGATGGACACCTCTGTCGACCACCCTACCTTCGCTGACTGACAGAAGCGTAAGAAGTTTGCTCAGGTTCCTCTTCTCTGATTTGCACACGAAGCCCAGCCAGTGTGGGATCAGCACAAAAGAGGCTGAGCATCTCCCCAAGGTCAGGTTTTAATCCGCGCGATGGTTGTGACCATGGCAACAGGTCCCAGAGGAAGTTCCTGTTTGGAGGTGGCTGCGTCACGGTGGTTCCAAGCCTGCTTGTTTAGGATTACAGAGGACTCACCTGCAATCGGGGGCTTTCGTTACTGACAAACACACAAAAGTCGTACTGTTTTTGCAGCCAAATTATTTGGAAGCTCTCCTGTTTACAGGAACAAATGAAGCCCACGATTGTGCTGGTAGCTTTTCATACGTTCAAATCACAAGATCTGAGGAATGAACTGGTTTCATTACAGAAATGTCTAACCCCTTCTGTTGGACGTGAACCTGTTTTAGAACTAACTAGTGTGGAAAAACAAATCAATTTTATTACAAATATTGAAAAAATTCAAAAGTGCAGCATTGGCATTAAGTTCTCAAATGCCTTGATGGGGGGATTGCCACACCAATTCAAACGCAGTTACTCCATGGCTAAAATCTTGTTACACAGAAACTTGCAATAAAGTGAACAAAACTTCCAGTTAATAGTTGGTTGGATCTGTATGGTACTACGCTGCGCCACTAATGCTGCAGAGGAGTGGATGCCTTGACTAGTAAATCGTCTTGAACCGTCTAAAAGTGGCGCCTTTTCGATGCCAATTTGGTACAAACAGTACTTACTGCTCTTAATGCAGGAAGTTTGCCCCATTTGAATACACAGTCCCATACAGGTCTGTATTCCACACAGATCTGTGCTATGAAAGGGTATAAATAATAAAAGCTGCAGTCTTTTACAAGTAAAAAAAAAAAATACCCACAGCACTGTTACATAACGGTGAAATGAGTTATGAGAATAGCAAATAAGCTTGAGTCAGGCGGACTAATTGACTGCGGAATGATAACACAAGTGCACATTTTGTAGTCAAATTTCATCTTTAAATGTAACCTTGTGTTTTTAAAACAAGTATAATTTCGTCTTTTTTCTGCCAACCTCGACTGTTTTGATCATCTCGGCTGGTTGTGTTTATTGGGGGAGAAAAAAAACAAAAAAAAAACAAGACAAATCTCGTCATTTAGACCTTTGTGTTTCACTTTTTCTCATGCTGCTTTAAAAAACAAAGAATAAAAACATAACTTTTTGTTCAAGCTAGTTGTAATACAAGATTTGCGTACACAATACAAATATAAAATCTTGTATAATCATATGATATATAATATGTTTTGGTCCTTAATGCAAATTCAGATGCTTTTTAAAATTAAAAACTAAACAGTTCTTGAAGAAATGCACATTGCTCACCTGCTTTTTCATGTCAGACTTTTGTACTAAAATGGGCGTATCTTTAAAGGGAACAGAGTTACGGCTGATTTGGTCAGATTTTTTTAAAATAACATTCTGAGTATGTGTTGGAAATGACTCAGCTATTACCACACCAAACCTTTGCTCAATATCTATACAACTGATTGTGTTATAGCCTTTTTTCTAAGGTTGATTAGCTGCGGTAGCCACCTTGAATTGAGTTGACTTGAAAAGAGAACCAAATGATATCATAGTATATTTTGCTAACAGACAAACAGGGCTGACTTCAACAGTGGTTGCCATAATTAGCTGCGAGACTGATCAAGTTCTAGCTGTTCTTGTGTTTGCTAAGGTCATCTTGAATTGGATTTACTCCATTTCATTCAGTGTTGAATGCAGAGTTTCATTAAAACTCATTCAGTGGTTTATGAGATATTTTGCTAACAGACAGACAAACAAACACACACACACACACAAAGGCAAACACATGATCGCACATCTTTCATTGTGGGGTGAGACAATTACAAAAATATCACAAAAACTACAAGACTTAATACTTGCTTGAGATGTTGGAGTTTAAAGTCTGTGAATTGAGCTTTTTCCTGCGTTGTGTTCAAGTGCTCACGCAAGCTGCTGTAAGTAGGAGTTTAATATGCATTTATCGACTCCAATGTGGCAATTATTATTAAAAAAAAAAATCTATTTCAGAATTTGCCTCTAACTGATTTGCTGTGAGGCTGTGTGATTTTCTTGCAGTAAAACTAGTCATTATAACGTGTGGAAAAAACACTTTCTAAATCACATGTGTCAAACTCCGCTCCTGGAGGGCCATGTTTGAATGAACGACTTGTGGACGTGCTTCTGGAGAACTTGATGATTTGGCGAGGAGGTAAATAAACCGTTTGAATCAGGTGTTTTGGAGCAGAAAAAAACCTAAAACTTTCAGGACAGTGGCCCTTAAAGCCTGGAGTTTGACACCCCTGTTTTATATGATTGTCTTAACAGTAACAGAAAACAGCAAGTTAAATATCTCCCAAAACTACACTTTAGGGCAAAGCAAGGTTTTTCATGGAGACACATCACCCAGCTCATGTCCTGCTCACAGGATCACACTTGCTCTTTACCTTGTTACATTTCATTCTGGTACGAGTAGTACAAGATAATCCCCTGTACTTGCAGTCCCAGTCACTTCTGAAATATATAGTGAAGCAGGAACAGAGGAGAGTTGAAAAGACAGCAGAGCAGGCTAGCGCACGGCAGAACAGTGGTTGAACTGGGAACAAAAGAGCTGAAATATTGATTATCTTTGTGGCACAGCAGAAACCAATCAATCACACAGCCCCACGTCGGCATGACTATGTTCCTTTGTTCCTGCCAAATTTCCAGCAACGCCAGGGAACCCAGGGAGGCTAAAAATAGGAAACGTGTTAATGTTAAGGAAGCAAAGACTTTGACAATGTCAGTTCTCCTGGAAAAGAAAACTCCCAGAGAGATGGTTAGAGAAGGGCGTGATTTGAGCGCGCTTTATTTTAGGCAGTGCACTTTCTGGAAACATGGGTGCATGTGTCACTTTTGGACGAAGTTTGGGTGAGAGTGTGGCTATGAAAGGCCACATGCGGGGCAGTTGCCGGGGTCAAACGGTGCTCGGGATTAGAGTGACCACCGCAGCATTTGCAATGCATATCAACCCACATATTCACGGCTCCATCTGACCCTTCCCCATGCGCAGGGTGACCACTCACTGCTGGTATGTTCTGCCTCACCCTGAAGCAAAACTGAGATTTATCTTCATGGGTAATTTCAGCCGCATACCTCCGTGACAGATGTTTCCAAATATAGGCAGGACTGCTGTGAAACCACAATTGATCTGAGTGTCTTTGGTTCTGATGGGCTTGCTGGAGACACAGAGCATGCCGGCCCTAAAATCAATAGAGACTTCCTGATGAAATATTTGAAAATATAAAAAGTTAGTTTAACCCACAGCTGTTGAGTGAAAGTGAGAAAAAGAGCCACCCTCCAACAGAGCACGGCACATTTTATCAGTGTGACATTTCGGGCCACTGCCCTTTTTCAGCTTTAAATCACTGTCACATGACAAACACCTGTTAAAAAGCACATCCATCAATGTTTTCAAATAGAAGCAGGATTTAGCTATAAATATAAATAGCTATAAAAAATAGATTTAGATATATTCTAGCTCTTCATTTGTTCCTCCAGGTCTTTGTACTATATATTTATTAACTGGTGATGATTATTCTGCATATTTTTGTCATGACGGCAGGACAGATGAGCCAGAATGAAGACTACATGGGGAACTCAGAAGTAAACTTGTAATTTAAAAAACACAAGGAGCTCGAGGAGTATTCACATAAGGAGAGGAACCAAGACAGCAAACAGGAACAACAATGAGCCGGCAGAGATAAAATGCAAGGGAACAGAATATACGGGCGTGGGCTGATGAGGAAGTTGAAAACAGGTGATTTATTACAAAAAAGGGACAGGTGTAGCCTGGTTGTGGCAGGCTGACATGGAAAAATACTGACTGTAGGAGAAGATAGCACATGGAAGCATGGAGACACAGGAAGCCAAAACAAAACCCAGAGAAGAACACAAAAAGCTGAAAAACAAGCAAAAACACAGATTGTGACAGTTTTTACTTTTGGATTACGGTTGCTCAGTGGTCAGTGCTGCAATGTTGTAATGCTGAGACTGTGGGTTTGAGCCCAGGTCACATCAGAAGGGGCACCTGGTGTAAAAAAATAAACAATTGGCAGATTTTTCACACAAGTTTGCTCGACCCTGTAAAAGGGAAAAAAAACAAAACAAAACAAAAAATCATGTGCATTTTGAAGATTTCTGGTTATGGTTAAATTATTGATGTATGTGTTTTTGAACAGGTGCTTGCCATGTGACTCAGGTATCTTCATGTGCAGTTTAAGCTGTAAAGGTTAGGTTAGTCTTTATTGTGTGTGGCAGGCAATATACATTCCTTCAAGGAATGGTAGGCCTTTAACTTTTAGTTGTCCTTATTTGTCAGACTGCAAACCACCAGCTTGACACTGAAAGGAGAAATGACATACATAAACATTTTGATCATCACAGTGTCATGGTGTGTATAATTTGCACTCTTTTCTCACAGAATGTGGGCTACCTTGCCCTTTCAGCAGAGGGTGGCATGCCGGTGTCACCGTCCTTATCGCTCTGCAGAAACAAACCCGCTCGGCAATGACTGGTTTTAAAGAGGAGGCACTTATTATGTGTGGGATTCCTCAATTTGTTTTATTGGTCTTTTAGCCTGTTACTCATAATGTGAGTGCACTCAAGAGCTTTTAGAGATGGTGTCTAATTATTTCATATAATGTGTAATTTAAGCCACAACAGTGAGGGGAAAATTGATGAAGAATCAAATATGAATGGTAGCGTTTGTTTAAAGATCTAGTGGCCTATAATTTATATGTTATTTGCTGTGAGCATATGATGAGTGCTGACTCAATGATATAAGTTGCATCGTGCTTTAAAGCAGTTCTGGGCCCTTCAGCTCAGATGTGTGGTGTGAAACATGTCGCATTCACTGGAGACAAAATGAACATTTGCTAACAGTTTGTGTCTTTGTATGCTGAAATGGAGTCCTTGGTCATGACTTTGCTCCAAGCAGCTGTTCATTGCTCATGAACAGGTTCTCCAAGCATTGCTAAACACAGCTCGTCTTACTACTCTGATGGATGGACATCTTGGCCGCAAACATGTGAGGAAGGAGTGGCGAGCTGGTTCCAACACCTGACACATGAGGGTCCAGAGTCCCTGGGAGCACTGGCCAATTTGAACAAAAGTGTGTTTCTAAATTAAAGTGGCCACTGTAAAGCTACTCGTGTAACCTATTTTAATAATCTTCATGGAGTCTATTACTAAAAACATTGTTAATCTTCATATAAAGGTCACATTATGTGCATTTTTCTTACTGTGGGAAAAATGTTGACAGGGAGAGCCTTGTTTCTAAAACACCTTGTACACTGTAATAGTACACAAGAACAGAGCATAATGTGAAACCCACTGTATATTTAAAAAGTAATAATATAAAATCAAAATATAACTAAGAATTTTTATTGCTCTTTTTTAATACAATTTTGGGACAGGAGCAAAATAGGAACAGCAAGTTCTGAAATACTGGAAAAAAATGTTCAAAATATGGATGAAACTCTTCATATATCAGGTAATTAGGTTTACTGTCAACATATGATTGGGTTTAAATTTAGCTTCTCAGAGAGGCTGAGACTTTCTTCAATAAAGACAGATTCATATATCTAGGCAAAAGCAGTAACAAGTGCTACGTTATCCATAATTCATCTTTAAAAGTAACACTTCCTTTCTAACCAGTTAAATATTAAAGGCTCTAAAAGATAAAATTAAAGTCTTATCACTTTCCTTATAAATACAACATTGTTCTTTTTTTAAAAAAAGATAGTTTTATTTATTAGTCAGCTTCCTTCAGACTGTGTTGTACTGAAAAAAAAAAGTAGGAACCCTTGTTGTGGGAAGTACATTGACAAAATGTGCTGCCCACAGATGTGCCTCCCTTTTAACTGACTTAATACGCTTAGGTGTGGCTATAATAATGATTAGTTAAAAAATGGCAAAATCAGCCCGTTCAACTGGCAAACCAGTCAATCCATCTACTTTTCATCAAATCATTCAACAAATAAAATAAATCCCATAAGTTGTGCCAAAAAAGATAGAAGAAAATCCTGCAAATGTGTAAAATACGACACTCCATTGGTAACTCACACATGTGGCAAACATTAAAGGAATCAATGGTAAGTAGTTCACACACTAAGATCTTACACTTAAACAGTATTTCTTGTTGTATACATCACATTTTACAGATGCCACATATTTTCTTTGAAACACGTATCGGTGACAAAGTGGGGTTCAGTTTCTTGCCCAAGGTCACTCTGACACTCAGAGGGAGCAAAGGGATCAAATTGTCAATTTTCTGGTTGGGGGAGTGATGATTCTTCCCTTCGACCCACGGCTACCCTGAGTGTTGCTAGAAAACTAAAATGAAACACAGCGTTAAAACCCTCAAAATGAACAAAGTCTTTACACAGGTGTCACTATAAGCATTTGGTTTAAAGTAGTTGAAGAAGTTCAGTTCAATTTTTAAAATAAAATGCAATGTTTAGGAGAGTGACACACTATTTCAGCTTGTAATAAGATCTGATATTTATGCTCAGCTTTTGGACAGAAGTTCAGTGTTAAAAATGCAATCTGTCATTCCTTGAAGGATTGCGAATGAACTGTCAAAGTGCTCTCCAAAGTTTTAAACGAAGATATCACGGGATCTGTCAGCTCTCGGAGTATGTGTTAGAGGTGACTCTCAGCTACTACCACACCAAATATGAGCTCATTATTTGTAAAAATGACTGAATTATAACCATTTTGTTGTTTGCTGAAGTCAGTAAGCTGTGGTGGCCCTCTTCAGTCAGTTTACAATTACATGACTGCCCATCGTCCATGGTGGTGGGCAAAATTAAAATGGAAACAGACAGGAATATCTGTTCTTTTAAAGAGTACATTAAGCATATCAACTCATCGACACTTGCCATGTACTCATACTTATATTTAATGAGGCATAGTAACAAAATATTCAGATTATCTCAGTAAAGTTCCTTACATGATTCAGTTCATTAGAGTTCAGGTCCGTTCATTTCTGAGTATTCTCATTACTTTCTTTAAGCCACTTCTGCTGTTTACACTCACCAAAGTAAAAGACAGGGGTTCTGAATCACCTTTATTCGTCACTTATTATAATGTTATGCAATGACATTTTACACAAATCTCCAAATGATAACACTCATTCATGCAGTCTTCACACTCCCCCAAGTGTGAATCTTTTAAATGTGTACAGTAAAAACCACAGAGGCCATGTGCAAAACTGCAACCGCTTCATTTGTGGATACTACATAAAGTTTTTTTTTTTTCCCCCAATCAGAAGAAAACAAGGTTAAAAAAACCACCTAAGGGAACCACTTTCTGCTGGCCACAGCCTAGGCATTCAAAAAGTAGTATTCTAATGATCCCTGACAAAAATGTCAGATGATATCCTCCAGGGTGCAATGATACTTTACATTACAGTGAGAAGATCGATAGGAAAGATGACGGGCCTCTGCAGAAAAGGGGAGCCTGCAGTGGACTCCACAGTCTACGCAGACTCATGCTGATTCGGAGACTATTTGAGTATATATAACGTTAGAATGAAAGTCTAAAGTCTAAAGCAAGAAATGGTTAAAAAGTTTCCATGTTCCAATTTTCTGAGGTGATACATACTGTGCATACAGTGTACACAGCAAATGTGTTGTTACACAGCCACCTGCTGAAAGCAAAAAAGACGTTAGGCTTTAAATAATGATAAAATCACAAATACAAACAATAAAAAAAAGTTTGTTTCACATCCTTAAGGAACAGCTTAACACAGACAGCTGACAAGACCTGCACCACGAAACCAGGTCAATCAAGTGGATTAAAGGAAAAAACAAACACTCGACACAATCCCTTTAAAGAACTCCTCTGAAAAGGCCTCCCCTGACACCAAACCCTGCCTTGTGGGAGAGTTACGTATGTTGACTGCATTTATTACTCAGGAAAGAAACAGTGTCAAAGGATTTTGTAAATAACTTCAACAGTCCTTGACTCCTCTAAGACTTTAACAAAATAAGATTTTGAAGCTCTATGTGTAACTGGTGATAGTTTATGTATTCCTGTGTATGAGAGGCATAAAAGCACTGAATATGACCACTGGTAGACGTAGATGCGGCACTGTGGCTTTGACTTGATACAAAGGCACAACTCTGTGGTTTGGATACAATAATATAACACTCTGGGTTTGATGTGGCACAGAAATGTGTCACCCTAGTTTATTTTCACTTTGTGGTAAAAGTGAAAAGGCTTAACTGTTGGATGGTTAAAAGCCGCTCTTGGGCAAAATACAGTAACATCTTTGGCCTGGGGCTAAGCCTCCTGCAAGTCATCCCAGGGAAAAACCAAAGTCCCCTGCACCTGCAGAGACCACATGCTGTCTCCATGGAGACATCTGTGGGACAAATCCCAGTTAGTTTTTCTGTAAAAGGAAAAAAAAAGTATGATTATGCCACCAGCACTGAAAAAAGACAGCCTATATGAGAAGTTTGATTAAGTGCCAACTGGTGAGAAATTAGAGATTGGGACATTGTTGTTTCTGGAGAATTTTTTTTTTTTTTTTTTCCAAAAGTAGCATCAGTTTTCTCTTTAAAAGTGGGTGTGAACATCTAGAAACTTCAGGGCTCACCCCAGAATACTCAGGTTTAATACTGTGTGAATAAATTATATCTGCATTGGATTTAGCATCTCTCTTTTTAGCACCAGAATGTTCTTGGGACTTCTTGCTACAGCGACTGTCATGGACGAATGCAGGTTTTCTAATCTTTACAAACCTATATCACCTTACAGCCTATTTATTATTTTTCTTTATTTATGTACTCACCCTTATAATTTATCAGATCTCAACAGCTGACGGCTGAATCCATTCAATATAATTATAATCCTAGCGTATTACAAATAACAGAGAGCAAGTTTTCTATACATTGAAAATAAATCAAAATAAAATCAACACAACAAAAGTAAAAGTAACATTGAAAATTTGGGAGTAATATTCTGAATGTAGCACCAAGTGATTTTTCTGAATTATTGGAGCCTGATTTTTACAGTTACATTCGCTCAAAAATGATCTAACAAAAATAACACCCTGAAGTAAGAATGGACCCTTTTATGATTTGAAGGAAGACTTTGAATTTATGTTTATCTAAAACACACGAATCTTTTGAACAGGATGTTTGGAATTAAGGTATATGTTCAGGGTTTACACACTCAACAACCTGGACAGTTCAGACTATTTTTATAAACAATAATTTTGGAATTTAGGTCAGAAGAGTGTCAATATTGCCATCAAATTATCAAATTAGTTTGAGGAAGTATCAGGTTAGAAAGGAATATCTGTTTATCAGTTTACACAAGCCTAAAGTTTATGACCAGACTGACATTGCTTTTCTGATCACCAGATAAGGAGACTATTCACCGTATCTAAAGCTATATGGCCAGCTGTCACTTCATCTTTGGGGGACTCCAGAGGTTGATTGGACCTCCATAGAACCATGGCAAGATGGCAAGTTGGAGCAAGAATTCACTGAAGTTCAGTGGTGATGTGGTGACAGCTTCTGAGGAGTGTGGAGCTTTTAGCTGATGGAGCCAGGAACTGGAGGATGATGCAGCATTTAAGAGCGGTTCTGTAACTAGACTTATCCCCTAAAGCTACAAATGGTCCTTCTTGACTTTTGTTAGACTTTTCTTTTACTTTACTTTTCAGAACTTTACTTAAAGCTAAACAAACATATGCTTTAGACTTAGGTTAACACATATACAATGAGACAAAATGAGGAGACCAGCACAGAGACGAACTCAAAAACGAACTGCAAACAACAAGCAGAACCAAGGTCTCTCTTCAGTTGTTATCAAAACGAGGCATCACAACAAAGTCAGACACTCAAATTCTGACAAGGTCACCAACTTTGAGGTCTGTACAATTGGAGCTTAACTCTTCCTGCTCAATAGAGGCTCTTTTGACAATATCACTGAACTGTCCCCATCTAATGGCAAAAGCAATAAAATATGTTAAACTATTTGACTACTTTCTTATTAGATAAATCGATCCATCTTCTTTACCTGGTGCCTATCTCTAGCCATCACTGTGTGAGAGGCAAGGGTCAGGTCACAAGTCCATCACAGGGATAGAGACAAACGAGACAAACAACCATTCACACTCTCACTCACACCTAGGGACAATTTAGAGTGACCAATGAATCTAACATGCATGTTTTTGGTCTGTGGGAGGAAACTGGAGAAAACCCATGCATGCATAAGGAGAACATGCAAACTTCATCCAGGTTGGAAAATAATTCTGCTACCTTCTTGCCGAGAGGCGACAGCTCTAATCACAGCACTATACTTATTTGGTTAATGCACACAAAAATCATCAACATTCAGTTTTCACTTTTTAAAGTATTTCACAATGAAATGTACATCTCTGCATAAATTATGTTTTTTATGAGGCTTAAAAGAGATGTAAAACAAAGTCTACTGATACGCATTATCAGCAACAGCTTATCCAAACATTACCAATGACTCCATAACACATTAAACTTTCTACACAGAAAAGTTGTTTGAAAGATGTTTCTATGTCAGAAGTAATAAAGAAAGGGGGTCCCTTGATGCTACGTGTGCACTATAATACATCTTTTATAACATTTGTTAAAAGTTAGATTTGATCCACTCAAATCACGTTCAAATCCAAATGGTTAAAAACAACTAAATCAATTTCACCTTCAAATTAACTATAAATTCACAATTTACTGACATAAATTAGATGTTAGATATTTGATCATCAATCCTTATGAAATAAATTACTGAGGAATAATTATGTCTCAATGTTAAATAGGTTCTCCTTATCTATTTTAAGGGCTTCTGTAAAAATATTTTCATTCTATCACATCCACACTGAAAAGTTCCAACAAGGCAAAGGCCACAGCGTTAGCATGAGGTCTAAAATGTCTTTTCTGAGAAAAGAAAAACAAACAAGCAAAACAATCTCTACACGCACTTTATTTCTCTCCAACACTTTGTGTGGTGAGATAAGACATGATTGGGGGAAGAACACTATCTTCTTTTCCTTTCATCTGTGATGGAACATCTTTAGCTCCTTGGAGAAAACGCATCAGATGATGGAAACAGTCACCATGAGCAACACTAATGGCTTCCCTTGATGAGGGCTGATAGAACAAAAACAAAGCCAATGAATAGTTTTTTTTCACCAAACAATGATCAATATTTTGTTTTATTTTATTTTATTCTTTTGCCTTCTTTAAGCATTTAGGCACACACCATTTAGATCAGTGGTTATGGAACATTTTGGCTTCCGACCCACAAGATGATAGTGACAAAAGTTTGTGACCCCATTTATTGCTGGTTTAAATATAAAAACTATACAAACAATCCCATTAAACAAGGACATAGTGAAAATACAGTCAGTCTTTTGGTAGTATCTCACTGGACTGCAACTATTGGGGACTAATTGGAGAAAAAATTGCTAGAAAATATGCAAAATTTAACTTTGAACTGAACGACATGCTTACACAAAATCCAGGAAAGATTTAGGCCAAAATTTGCCAAGGTTTTGCACACATGTCAACAACAAAATACAGGTCTAGAATTAGGAAAACTAAGCTCAGACAAGTTCCAGGTGCTCGTGGTGGCTCTGTGAATGTTTTGAGAGAAAATTTGCCTTGTGCATTTTCTAATATCTTCAAAATTCCAGCAATATGAGAGCAAAGCCCCACTACTCAAGCAAGAAAATTAAAAACATGTTTTGAGATCAATTTTGGGAACTTGTTGGCTAATGCCATCTTCAACAGTCACAGCCTAATTTCATTCTTTATTTATTTATATTTATTATTATTTATTTTGTTTCAATTATGGTGAAAATGTGTCATAAGCAATAACTTTTAAATGTAAGTTTATAATTGGAGATTATCTTAAGATTCCCCATTTGGTTTTTCTTGTCCCACAATGGGGTCCTGAACTCAACTTTGGGAACCACTTTCAAGGTCAGTGATTTCCAAACTTTTCAGCCTCTGACCCACAAAATAACACAGTGGCAAATACTTGCAACCCTGACTATTGCTGGTTAAAGCAGACAAACACTGCTAATAAGTCAATTAAACAAGGATATAACAACCTGAGCAACTGTTATAATATCTTCATGTACAATTTGGAAAAAAATGGGATGTTGTGTAAAATAGAAAATTAAACAGAATGCAATGATTTACAGATCTCATAGCCCTATATTTTATTCACCATTAAGAAAGTAAGGTAATTTTGAATTTGATGGCATCAACACATCTCAAAACATTGGGACAGGTCCATGTTTAACACTGAAAGATCCCCTCTTCTCTAAACATTTAGAAGGAGACCAGTTGCTGGGGTTTTTGGAGGGTAATGGCCCATTTTGGTCTGATTTCAGCTGTTTTCAGCTGGACTGCAGACAAGCCAGTTCAGCACATGGACTCTTCTGCTACAAAGGCATGTTGCTGTAATGGTTGCAGTACACAGTTTACCACTGTCTTGGTGAACTATGCAAGGACTACCCATAAAAAGGCATAATCTGGATGGGAGCATAGGCAGACAGTGACTGGTGGAAGTGTTTTTGAGTGCATGCAGTGATGTCCAGAACAGAACAAGACCTGTTTTAATTCTGTGCCACGGTCCAAAGATCACAGACATCCAATACTGACTTTTGGCCTCATCCTTTGAGCTCAGAGATTCTTGAAATCTTTTGATGATATATTTAGATGATGGGGTGTTCAAAGTCTTCACAATTTTACACTGAGGAACATTAATCAGAAATTGTTCTGCTATTTTTAGATGTGTGTGTGTGTTTTTTTTTTTTTTTGCAGACTGGCAAACCTCTTCCCATCTTTGCTTCTGAGACATTCAGCTGCTCTAGCTCCTCCAGCATTTTGCAACTAAGTAAACCACTTACTTTTACAGCCTTTTGTTGCCCCATCCAAAGTTTTTTTATTTGTCTTGCAGCTATCCAATTCAAAATGATCTTATTTTTTTTCCAAACAAATTGTACAATTTCTTAGTTTAAACATTTGATATGTTTACTATGTTCCATTAGGAATAAAATATGAATTTATAATGATTGCAAATCCTTGCATTCAGTTATTATTTACATTTTGCACAAAGCCCCGACTTTTGGGCTTTGTATTTTTGACTATTGTCTTTATATTTAGCAATTAACAAAAAATATTATGTTGGGAATCCTCTTTGTATATATTTTTTATTTCTGAAAAGTCATCTCAAGACCCCTCCTTTGGTGTTTCACGACCCACGGTGGGATCTCGACCCCTACTTTGGGAACCACTGACGTGTCTGAGCATTTGTGACTTTTTTGCAACTTGAGGATTCAGATGATTTAAGCTCACGAAAACACAGGACAAGTTGCAAATACATAAGTCTTTTTATGCCCTGAACGACAAAAGGAGCAAACCATTTGGGACAGTCGGTCTGAGTCGGTTCACAGGAAAATAAAAAAATAATAAAAATCCGAGCACCTCTGATATGACGGCACAGAAGCCACGTGTTTTACGTAATGGAAAGGCAATTTTTCAATTTAACCCCTCCTCCTCCTCCTCTGTTATATATATATAAATGTATGTTTCTGACAGAGGTCCGGTGCTGAAGGAAATTCATGCAAATGTTTTCCTCCGTGCGCACCGCACTTTATGAGATGTCAGCGGCGCGGTGATGAAAAGGGGACGAGCGCGCGCGCACACACACACTCACACACACACACACACACACCAAGAACCCCAAAAGCAGGCTGTAACAGAGACGCTGCGGCGAGGGACCTGCAGCTACGATGAGAAACCCAAACTGAGCCCGCCGTCATCTGTCCTCGCCAGTCATCTTTTTGGCGTGAAAGGAGGCGAGGAGGGGGGGGGGGAGACACGATTCTGGACTTGATGTGGCGTTTCGCTGGGGCTATCGTTGCAGCAGTGTGTGCACATAGGATGCATCCTCCCCTGGCTTTTGATGCTGTGCAGATCCACCCTCCTCTCTCCTCAGAGTGATGAACTAATAGGCAATGATTTTCTCCTCGGAAATCCACCGTGGTTTGGCTCCTTGCACATTAGTTGGGTTTGTTTACCGGCGACCCGTCTCCTCCCGGTGCGACACATGCGATTTCTAGAGTATTTTTTCTATTGTAGACTAGTTGAGGAGGCAGCAGAAGACACACACCGCTATTACCAAGTCTGATAAGACACTGAATATTTATATATGTTTGTGCGTGAGTGTGTGCGCGCGTGTGTGTCAGGTGAATGAAAGCGCACAGGACTTGGATGTACCTATTTTTTCTATGATCCAACTGGTAGCCTTGCTCTGGAGAACTGATCCAATTGTGTTCTTATTATGCAACCGCAAGGATCTCATCTATATCTGGGTGTTTAAGCCGCTGGATTGCTCTTCGCCCAAATCAATGTGGTTTCTTTGGAACATTTTCAGCAAAGGAACGCATATGCTGCAGTGTCTTTGTGGCAAGAGTCTGAAGAAAAACAAGAATCCAAGTGGTGAGTATGAGCTCACGCATAGATAGCCTGCGCCCATGCACTCCAGGCGTTGTGCGTGAGCTGCGTGGCTGTGCGCGTGAAAGAGTATCTGCGTTTTGTTTGCTTGTTTGTTGGAGCGGCGATGGAGCTGCAATCATATTTATGCAGCCGGCGGATCATGCAGAGGGGGGGAAAGGAGAGGAAGGGAGGGTAGTGGGGGGTTACAACTTATTTAGTGCAGCTGTAGTGGGGACGCAGCGCACAGGCACATAAAAGCCCCTGTTTCTGTCTGCACCATCATATGACACCATGATCTCCTAACTTTTTTAAATTGCTCACTTACCTCTCTCTATATAAATGCGTGTGTGTCTCCCTCTCTTTCACACTCTCTCACACACTGAGAATTGATGTTACAGTGGCTCATCCACCCCCCTCGACCAACGTGATTCCTCCTATAACCAGATTATTCCATCGTCGGGTTGACTGCAGCAGCATCCCACCCCCCACCCCCTTTCTTTTCACAATCC
>NC_051435.1:17478859-17486887 GCF_001649575.2 Kryptolebias marmoratus | reverse complement strand
TATATATATATATATATATATATATATATATATATATATATATATATTCACCCAACTCACCCTAATTTTTCCATATGGGGAGTTTCACTTCACTTCAAGATTAGGTTCTCCACCAGAGGCCTGGGAGCTTCAGGGTTCTGTGCAGCTGTTCCTAGGACTGCACTCTTCTGGACAGAGGTCTCTGAGGTTGTTCCTTTTATATACGTGTGTATGGGTGTGTTTGCATTGAAAGGTACACTGGCAGTGCATGTTGCATTTCTTTATTTATTTTACTTAAGCATATGCTGCACTGAAGAAGTCAGTCTTTTAAAATGTATCCATTATTTCTTTAACTATGTATTTGGACATTCATCAAGGGGGTACTACAGCACCCTTTGCACCCTTACCTTCTAAAACCTTGGAACAATAAAGTATACTTTGTCACAGTATATTGTATCACATTTCATTGTTTTGGAACTTTTAATACTGTGATATTCTAATATTTTACTGAACAACCTGAACTTCTCCTGAAATTGCCAAGTTAACTGATGCTCCATACCATGTGTCAAAACAATAGAATTATTATATTTAAAAAAAGGCTGCAATTATAGTAAAAAAAATATTTAAAAAATATTTTACAATTAGAATTAAATGATTGCTTTTGACTTTTCTGTTTCAGTAACCTTAATCCAATCATTGTCTTTCTTCTTAAAGTAATTTTAAGTACTGGTTATCCTAATCTCACACAAATAAACACAATATTTTTCATCTTTCTATCAAGATGAAGGTTAGAATACATTACAAGACTCCTTTTTTGCTTCTTATAAGATCAGACAAGATATCCTTTTTCTTTTTTAATTGTCCAATTAGGAAATAAAGCTGTTCCAGCCCACCCAGAACTAGCTTCTCCTCCCCAAATTCTGTTTCTGGAAAGATCAGCTGGATTTTTTTTTTCTTTCTTTTGCGAATTGGAGCTAAAAGAGTGGAGGTAAGTGAGACATCGCACACGTTTCCTCCTTTGAGAGCTGCAGTACACTACCTCACATGAATAACATTAACATCAAAGAGAATTTCTTGGAAGCCATCTGATCAAGCTGCATCATACATTGCAGTGACATGTCTATAACAAACCCCCCCTTTTCGTGTTTTTTTTTTCCTCTTATTTTTCTTCTCTATCTCATCTCAGTCTCCCCCCCCCCCACACACACACCTCACATACATTGGTATTCTCCTAGTATAAGAGGGAAGATCCAGGCACTTCAAAGAAGCCATTCCACTACTACTGCTGCTACAACTACTACTACTTACAGAAATGATAAGACATCGATGTTGAACATGGGCGCTGGTGCCATGCTGCATTCAAAGTCAAAAAGCACACAGAGCAGGAAAAAAAACTACTGAGCAATATAGCCTAAATGTTACACAAATTGTTTCTAGCAAATGTATTCTGCTGACCCATTTTCTTTCCATTCATCCAGCTGAGCGTATTTACTCCTCTTATTCAAATTCACAAGCAGTCTTGTATGTGCCTGAACCACCTGCTTCTGTAATTATTCTTCGCTGCACACACTTTTCCACAAATACATGTTGATTTTGTGCACAAAAAGAAACCAATCTTTCTGGTACAGAAAAAGAACAATGATTTAAATAATGTTTGATGGCTACAAACAGCAAAATAAACCCACATATCAGCAGAAGTGGGAAGAGAAAACACTGAGGAAGAACAGCTTGTAGCTCTGCCACTCAGTCAACCAACCAACCAAATGCCAAGCAAGCTTCAAAAAACAAAAAGAGAAAGAAAAAAAAAAACATGAAAAAGATGAACTTATTGAGGTCTCTATTTCCATGGCAACACAGAATAGTTTTGATGATGTTCCTTCCCAGTCGGCAGGCAGGGCTTGGCCGAATCACGGCACAGATTGGTGCTCCGTGGCTTGTTACTAAGGGCGGGTTTAAAATGTGCAGAGAGAGAGAGGGAGAGAGAAAGAGAGAGAGAGAGAGAGAGAGAGAGGCGCAGATGGTTGGAAGAATTGCCACTTTGAAGAATACCCCAACCCACACTCACAACTGAGTTCTGCAATATTGATTTGAATGGATGGAGGGGAAGAAAAACCTAGTGGCCTATGAATAAGTAAGTAATGGTTAATATGGGCTAAATCAAAAGCCATTCAAACTGAATTGAATATGTGTTCTCAATGATGCAGAGGTCCAGTGCGCCTTTCTCGCTACATGAGGGCCCAGCGAAGTACGGCGCTGAAAGCCTCCTCATGTCATGTCGCTAATATCCTCCGTCTGAGAAGCACAGAATAGAGACAGAAACAGCAAAAGAGAAAATCAAAGATGAAAAAAACAAATCTCTGAATGATTCGCAGTTTTATTTAAATGAACTAAACCGCTTTGGTCAAAATTTTTGTAAAATATTAATTATTATTTTCTATCAGAAATGCAAGCAGTATGTATTAAAAATGGGATTTTGATGGACAGAACCACTAACCAATGTGAATATCACAGTAGTCCCTCCACTACTACAACTTATTAGATTCCTGCAATGGCTTTTTTTTTCTATTTTTGCTTGGCTTTTATAGTCTTAATTACAAATTTCTTCACAGCACTTGAGAGGCTCCAGTTCTTTATAGATAAACATCACACAATCATCAGGGGTTTTAATTTACCCAGCAGGCGCAGTTGTGCTAAAAACCATCTATTTGAAAGAAAAAAAAACTCCCCAAAACTTTCTTTTATTTATTTTTTTTTTTATTTCTTCTCTCGCCTTCTCTTTTTTAGAATCCACTCCTCCCGCCTCGTCCCTTTGCAGAGGAGAGAGCACAACAAGGTGCAGGAAACAGCAGAGGAGCAGAGGGCCCCGCCGGGCCCCGGCTTGCGGTGATTCGTGTTCAACATGACGGCACTGCTGTTCAGACAGGCGCAGCCGAAGACGGCAGGGCTGATAGCATGGCATCACTTACAGTAGCCCAAGTTCCCTCTGTTGTCTTCCCCTTTCCTCACCTTTTGTTTTCCAGCCCCCCCCTTTTTACTCTGACCCCCACAACCCTAAATCCCCCCAGCACACGGCGACAGGGCAGACAGGCAGCCACGCAGACAGGTGACCGTAAACAATTAATCAACATTGTGACACCTCTACATCTGCCAGGCCCAATACGGGGAGGGGAGCTGCTGTCAGCTAGCAAAACAAAGCAGCCCTCAACACACACACACACTATGTTTAGTAAGTGGCACAGTAGCACATAAAGAATGTCACTCACAAACTCTAGAACCTTGTAAACATAAAAAAATTACCACACACTGAAGAGAGAGTGACATGACAAAAAGCTTTGAATAACTTTTTTTTTTTGCCATTTTTATTTTCTCATGTTATTTAATGCCACTTAAAGTCACCATAAAGTGGCACAATTCAATTTGAAAACCACATTTCTCATATTTATCTATAAGAAATGTGGGTTTATGCAGAAAAAGCAACAAAAAGACAAAAGAAAAAACTTTTTTGTTTTTTAGGTTACACAAATATTCATGAACCCACTTCTGTTTTTCGTTTCTTTTATAATTTTAGATTTAAGCCATGAAAACGGAGTGCACTCGTTATCATCTATCATCATCTCTCATAATTACAGAAAATTAATTCAATCCTGTGTAGTGAAGTTGGATGATAATTGTTTTTAAATGCTTAAATTGGTAAGAAAATGTACTTTAGGCCTTTAAAGTATGCAGCCATTACAGAAACTTTAAATTCTTAAAAAAACAAAAAAACAACAAACCCAAGTTATACAAGTGAATCGCTACAACAAATTGTACAAAATGTGTTTTTGTGAACAGCCCTTTAAAAATGTAATGAAATAAATTCATTTTTTATTCTCATATTCTTCATTGTTCAGCTAGGTCATTTACAAATACTTATTTTCAGTATTTTCATTTAAAAAATGCATCCTCTAACATGTATTTGTGCTTATCTGGTGTGCACACATTGTTTTATAATGACAGCATCCTAAAATAATAATTTTTACAGAATTCCTTCTTGGTCAAAATTTGGCATAGATTCCATTTCAACATTTTGTTTTTTTAAAACTTAATTAAAAAAAAAAAATGAATGCGAACTGTTATCTCACGCAAATTGTCCCCAGTGATGAGGATGGGTTTTCTTTAATGGGTCACGATTTTCCAGTATTCCGACGCTTCCGAGGCCCTGAGATTGTTCTGGAGATCTCGGACCGCAGCAGAACATTCATATGAATGAGTGGAGCTAACAGGTGATGGACGTCAGAGCTGCTGGTGGTCTTTGTCGTTGGGGACAAGGACAATGCGAAGCGGCGATGGAGAGGTCAGCGCTGGGATGTGTGCTGCTAAAGATTAAGCCACAATCGTGCCATCCGTCAGTGAGACATGTAAAAATAGGGCAACAGGACTCCCGAGGCTGTAATGAACCCTTCTAGGTTGCATGAAGCTGTTCCTTTAGTGTGAACGATACCTTTCTGCAAATATTCTCTGTAATATTTGTTGATAGCTTACCTGATGTCATAACATTATTTATATCTTTATTTAATTATCCTTACCGCTTGTTAACACAAAGATGCAGGGGAGTCAAATGTGCCTGATGTGCACAAACACTCCTGGGGATTCAAATAACAATGCTGCCATCCCGGGGAGGCACAGAGCTGCTGGCCTTTTGTTTCAAGGGTCCACTCATTACATTACAATTCCAAAGATAAGGGTCCTTCAGGGGGTCCATAGTGCCACGGAGGAGGGGGTATTGTTCCTCACTCCATGCACACCACTGTGTTTTTGCAAACCTACAGGAAACACGGTCCTCTGAGATGAACAGAGTCATAAAAGGATAAACGCTTCCGACAAGAATATGTAGGCAATGCTCACCTGGTGTGGGGAGGAAGGGAGGAGAAAAGAAGAGGAGGGGGGTGGAGGCGAGGAGAAAGAGGAAGGGAAGAAAAAAAAAAACTTACTTAGGTTTAGATTAACCTGCCATTTCCATAAAGGTAATCATTATGCTGCCAGTGGGAAACTTGTGGGATGAGAGCTGAAAGCAGAACACAAAGCTCTCATTAAATTTTGTTTGTTCAGAACAGAATGGCCATCGGTGCGAGGGGTAGGTGAAAGGAACAGAGGTGGGTGAGATGTTTACAATGTTTTGGGTTTTTCTTTTTTTTTTCTTCTTTTTTGGGGCTTTTTCGGGGGGCCTTGTTTGGCGTTCAGCTTTGACTGCATCTCACACATCAAATTGAAGCAAAGTGTAACATGTGAATGTTGTGACAAATGAGACACATGACAGAAAGCAGAAGTAGGTGAGAATTGGGAAGCGGGGGAAAGGCTTCCCCAGGGAATGTGTGTGTTGGTGTATATGTGTGTAAAGATCGTGCATGTATGTGGAAGACTTACTCTTGCTGGGAATTATAAAGTAACACTGCATTTCGAGGTAATTTCAGGGATGCATCTTGAACTGTATACAAGTTTTGTTAAAAAAATAATAATAAAAAAAATTCTTTTTTTGGAACAACACAGATAAGTAAGTCTTTCATGTTCTACGCTGTGTCTCGTGTTCTCCATGGAGACAAGAGTTCATTAAGTAAGGAGTGAAAGATTGTCAGCTGCCAGCAGAGAGCTGAGCTGTCAGAGGTGAAATACTAATCACTTGACCATGATTTTAATCTGTGGAAAGTGACTCTTTTTTCATTTTATTCAAACCTCTGAGTCATTTTTTCTTCAAGACAGAAACTGTATTTACATATTACATATAAATGATGGGGAGAAAGACATGTCAGACAACAGAAAGATTCTAGTTGATTGTTAATAAAGTAAATACATCTTATTCATGTCAACACAAACAAGTTATAGTTCAGATCTATTGAAGTGAGGTGCTGTGGAAAAGGAACAAACAACATATAACATGTTGTAGATAATGTTTTGAATGGCTTCCATTTGGAGAAATTAGGATTTGTTCTAATAAACTGACAAGCTAATGGCTAGTCCGAATGAGACCAAGCCGTAGCATTTTGACGCAGCCCGGGGCACTTCTGTTGGAATACCATATTATTTCTGAATAATCAGAATGTAATGTGAAACTGACACTGGTGTAAAGGTTTGTAAAGAATAAACAGAATAAACTGCGATGACCTTTTTGAAACTGGAGTTGTTTTAATTTGGCAGCATTCCACTTTCATCTTGAATTCGTCATCAGCTTATAAACTTTGTCAGAATAAAACATATTTCTCCAAACTGTGTTCCTTCAAAAGGCTATCTGCAACAGGTAAGATATTAATTGATCTTAGCCTCTTTTTTTTTTACAGAAATCCTCTTGAACAGATCTAAACTGTCTTGACATTTATTACACATTATTGTTGTTTTAATTTTCTGATTTAAGATTTTTTTTTGTGAATGTCGAGACCTTTATTTACAAAATGTTGATATGGAAGGTGTCAGGAAAAAGAGGCAGTCTTTTTGAAAATATTTTCATTTTTGCTTCCTTCTCAAAAATATCATCCAGCACTAGAAAATGCCAGCAACAAAAGTCATGTTAGTTGCATTAAACTGATGTATCTGTATAGAGGAAGGCATTTGGTTAGCGTAACAATGATGAGACGCGTTACGTTTAGAAAACAAAAAGAGTTCACCCTATCAAAAATGGCAGATTAACCTTTTCTTTTTTTTCTCAAAAAAAGTTTCACGTTCCTTTATACTATGAAATTTGACATGTTGTATGACAAATAGTAATATAATATTAATATTTAAACAATTTTCTTCTTAGAGCATCTGAATCTTACCCAAAGGCATAGTATCACAGGAACTGAAACATTTATCAATTATGTAGGCTGTTTTATGGTTGACCTTTAAACAAAAGTCTACCTTTTCTGCTTTTCTTTATAAGTTATTGTGTTTGAGGTGTTTGCTTTTTTATCCTAAAAACAATGTAAATGATTTTTAAAACTTATTTTTTACATTTGTGCAAACAGGCTTTAATAATGTGTACCATTTGTTTGACCTCTTGTGATTTTACAAACTATAATAATACAATGAAAAGACAGATTGAACATAAAATGAAAAGTTGTACTAAAAGCATTGACAATGAAAGTCACACTTGTGATCACTAACGGATTTTTACAAATGTACATTTATGACTGACTTTAAACTGGCATGATAGCACCAATAAAAGTTTTAATGAGAAGTCATTCGGTGCTCCATTACAAAGGCAAAGTTCCTGTTTGTTTGTTTGTTTTTAAACTGTCATCTGTCTTTAAAGGTGAAGTAATATACTTTTAAAGATGTATGTGACATCATTCCCTATAAAGTATACTGTATTCTACTGTATCTACATTACTGTAATTTTCAGCATTGTGTAATTTTGATGTCAAAATTGTGATCAAACTACAAATGTAACCTTATCTTGTGAGATCCATTTGTTCATTTGAGTTCAGTTTATATGATTTGGAAATGCAGCCAACTGACAACAGATCAGTGTTTGGTGTGGTCATTAGGGTCCGGAAGACCAGTCAGTGATGAAAGACTGAGAAGGAAATTGCACAGTGATCCCGCTCGCTCAGAAAAACCTGGCTACACTTTCATCACCTTCATGTCGCTTTCTTTCTGCTGTCCTTTAATGTTCAGCAAAGGCCACCAGGACCATGTTTTGAGCAAAGATTAAAAGAATTTTAAAAAATGTTTGATATGTGGCTCTGTTGGTTTTGCATATGTTTGTTGGGCTCAGTATGAGTTATATCTTGGATGAAAGGAAGCAGCTAGTAAATACAATGAATGGTGGATTTTTATTTTTATTTTTTTTAAGCAAGTAGCATGAATGGATCACTGGAGGGTTTTTCTCCTTTTATATATATATATATATATATATATATATATATATATATATATATATATATATATATATATATATGTGATAAACAGCTATGCCTTACCAGTAATCAGATACCCTGCAGGAATAATTACCTGGCCAAAGGAGGAAATGAAGACCACAGATGTTAAGACTCAGAAGCTACTAACCATGCATGGAGGGTTCCACCCCAAATCCAGCAT
>NC_051435.1:17443018-17477982 GCF_001649575.2 Kryptolebias marmoratus | reverse complement strand
AAATGTGCAGTTCTAGGCACAGCCAAGATACTGCGCAGAACCCTCAAGCTCCCAGGCCTCTGGTAGAGGACCCGAGCTCAGAGGATGAAACAAAGACCACCCGCGGAGGGTGAGAAGGGAATTTTTTTTTTTTTTTATAATGCAAAACTCATACTATCATAAAAAAACCAATGATATATTGTAACTTCATCTGTACCTGGGAAATTTCAGATATTTTAAAAATGGGTTCTGTGGAAAACAAACAGTTAATATCTTACCTGTTGTAGATAGCTCTTTGAACTTTAGTTTGGAGAAGTACTATACAGGTAATTTTGATTAGACAGATAAGCTAAAGAAGGGCTAGTCCAAGCAAATCCAAGACCAAGGTTAATTGCTGCCAACTCCAGTTTCAAAAACATATATTGCTGTTCATGCAAATGCTATTTAAACCATTGAATCTCAGTCAGTTTCACAGTACATAGTCATTCCAGCAGAAATAATAGGATATTCATGTTGAATGTGTACCAGGCAGAACTGTAAGTGCTATAGCTAGCTGCTGCTGCTATGTGAATTTGCAAAAATAACCATAGTTTTATGTAAAAAAAACAACAACTATATAATGCAAAAATTAAATTGGTGCAATGGTTTATTAAATTATATTCATATGAATCAATATAAAAATTAGAGACTAGAGTTGTTTTAGGATGACAGCAATCCACTTTTTATCATAACAGTCAAAAATAAACAACTTTTGCTTTGAATTTGATGGCATTCAAGAGCTGTCTATATACTCTTTCATAAAACAGTACCATTAAATGGCTGCAAAGACCAGTTCATCTTTATGCTGCCTCAGGCCATTCATAAAACACAGATGGAACCGGCTACATCCCGCGCAGATGTGAGCTTTCAGAAATTAAGCAGGCATAGTGGAACCAATAGAGGCTTGGAGCAGAACTCGGCTGCGTTGACGTGGAGCACAGCACAGTTAATGTGAGATGGATGTCTTCATCAAACCATTTTCCAAACATGATGAAATAGTTCAATTTAGCAATTCTCTTTGTGGTTAACTAATTTTTTTAACCAAATACAAAGTTGCTGTGCATTATCATTAATCTTTCCTTTGTAATAAATTTGTTTGCTATTGTTCAATCCTGCGACAGGGTGGTTGTACAGACCATATATCATCACTTCATTACATTATTGAGCTGCAAAGCCAGCTCCTCTCTTACTACCCTGCTTCGCAGCACAAAGGTGCATCAGGAGTGGGTTGGCTTCAACACCCTTTTGCCACTTTGATCTATTCAAAAATCACACTGAAGCAGACAGAAATTGTTTAAGTACTGACCTGAGGTGTCTTGTGAAAGAGTGTTGCGGCAGAGATGGTATTAATTGTTCAGAAGATTTCTATAGAACCCCACTTGAAAGGATCTAAACTGTCACTTTAACGCTGAACACTGATAAGTTTACATCTTAGAAAGACTAGAAAAGTGATTTAGGCTCAGAGCCTGAAGGCAGCTTATCCTTTGACTTGCTTCAGGGTTCCCATTTGGAGAAAGAGCTCCCTTCCAAAAATTGAATACGGAAATAATGCTGCATTCCGGTTGAACTCAGAAGCTGAAATTCCGAGTCAGAAAGTAAGAGCAACATGACCATACCCGACTTTCACCTGACTGCAGGATTCAAGATAGCAGCTACTCGCATCAACAGTGAGTAAAACTCTCTCACTTTCTTTTAGCAGTTCTGTATTATTTATCTATCATTTAGTCAGTTGGACACATAGTCAGTTGCACACATAGTTACCAGTGTTTATAAGACAATATGTTTCAAAACTGTTTGCATGCAGGAAATACTGAGTAGAACATTATTATTGTCATTGTTATTGTTGCAACAGTGTTGTTATCAGTGGCTATTTTTAGTGATACAAGCAATGAAGAATCCCCATGTGTTCTTATTTAACATTTCATGTTTAGTCGAACCTTCAATTCGAAACGACTTTTAAAAAGACCAAGGTTTTGCAATAAAATGTGACTAAAAAGTATTCTGTGACCCCCCTTGGCTGGATTTGTACTTTTTAGTTAGAATCATTGTAAAACAATGTTCAAAAATGTTGAACAATGTTAAACTACTGCCAAACTAGTCTCTTTAGTATTCAGTGACCTGTGTGTTTGAAAATCACACACTGTTTGTGAGTGATTATTGTGAGACTACTGATTTTTTTTGTCTGATAACCTTGTGTGTGTGTGTGTGTGTTTTTATTATTATTTAAGTCTACTTCAACATGAGCATGAACATGTTTTTGGACCCACTAAAAACAATCCCTTTCTCTAGTCTCTTGTACCAGAGGCCTGGGGACCCAGCCACATACTACATGGATGAGGCCCTATCAGTGGAAGCCCAGGTCATGCAATCCAGTGAGCTGCACACCACAGCTGGTAAGATGGTGATAGTAACAACAATAGACGAGATGATGAGTCCAGTGTACACGTGGACTCAGAGAACTGCCCCTTGTCATGCTTTGTTGCCAAAAATGAGGTATTAAGCAGAGAGCTCACGTTGTTCCTGATTGACCTGATGTGTCAACAACTGATGGACAATGATGGCCTCCCCAAAAACCTCATGCAGCTCAATGCTTGGCCGAGAACAGCCAAAAGCCATAGCAAACTGCTGTGGAAAGAAGCTGCAGAGAAGCTATGATGCCACTTTGAGGTGTCATTCTGTCTGAACAAAATGCAAGAAAATGGGGGGCTCTGGTTGAAGGCTACAGAAAGGTCAAAGACGATACGCTTTCAGTTTTTATAAAGAAATTAATGAGCTGATGGGTGCACAGCGAGACATTGTCTTCCCTGTTGTTAGAAGATGTGAAGGGCTGGATGTTCAGGAGACCAGAGGTGCTGGGACGGACGAACAATTCAGCACTTACGGACACAGCATCCAACCCTGATGTCACCCACATCTGACAAATGGAAACACAAGAGGGTGAATGATGACATGATGGACTTCCTCCATCAGTCAGAGAAGGCCAGCCAGCGCCATCATGATGAGACACTGGCGCAGCTTAGTCTGACAAACAGGGTTTTGAGTTTTTTAAATAAAATCTTACTGGTGGATTTATCACTAAGACATTTGTCGTTTTACTTCACAACAGTCTATGGATAGTAGATGAAAAATAAAGTGACAGTAAAGTGTTGAAAACATCACTCTTTAACATGTAGCAAACCCTACTACCACTTTTACTGCACTATAATCACAAACCAAGAACCGTTTCATTCTTTTCCAAAATAACAAAGAAGTTCTTTGGGCTACAAAGAACACTATTCACGTTCATCTTCATGCACTGGACAGGTATGTGAGTGTTATGGCATATTTCTGAAGCCCCAGTGCAGTTGGTCTCAGTATAGTAAGATTAAAGCATAAAATAAAATTTGTAAATGGTAGACAATATTTCTCACTTTGTTACTCCACCACAGGCTATGAGTAATAGATTAAACAATGACAATTAAACAGTGCAGTGTGGAGAACACCTTTTTAATGTAATAACCAACAAAGAATAACACTCTTTGACACATAATACATAATATACACAATACATAATATAAACCTACTACTACTAATACAATATTCATACAGAACTATAAGAATCATTCATTTCCATCCTCCTGCCTTGGGCTGCCATGTGGGTGGTCCTGGCACATTTCTAAAGCCCCAATGCAGAAATTATGCAGAAAGCAACTTGCCAGGATGATCATCACCACAGCGTCAAGTCTAATGTCCTGCAGATCACAAAGATGCCTCCATTTGCACTTTAACCACTCAGTGGCTTGTTCCACAACCACCCTTCCACAACTGAACTGGGAGTACTGTTGCTGGTTCATTTCAGTTAGAGCCCCATTGTCACATTTAGGAGTGATAATAAATGGGAAGGCCTATCCGATGTAACCACTGTCTCCCAGTAACCTGTACTTGCCCATTTTCTCTTGCCATGTTTCATAAAAGCTGGTTACTCTCTGCATTATTGCATCTTGAACACGTCCTGGTGGACAAGTAAAAATGTTGATGAATCGGTCATCTACAATTGCCTGACAGAGGATGGAGCAGAGAGGCTTGCGGTTCATGTAGTCTCAGCTTTGTATGGCTGGCCTCTGCATCCAAATATGACACCCATCAGTTGCACCAATAATGCCACTGAGGCCACAGATGCAGTGAAAGTCGGCAGCAGATAAAGCCTTCGCACATGCTTTGTGCCAAGAAATGAATTTTGGTCCCATTGTGCAAATGGTGCTGAGTACTTCTAAGATGATCCCATACGCTGTTGACCGTGACACATTGAACTTGTCAGACATCTCCCTGAAGCTGTTTTGGTTGGCTATGTACCACAGGAAAATCAGGACCTTTTTTGACACAGGGACTGGTGCTGGAGTTCCTTACTTATGCCTTTCTCCTGCAGCTGCATCAGTAGGGACATAAATTGTGGCTTGATGAGTCTGAAGTGGCAAGTAAAAGTGTCAGGATCCATGTTTAGCATCTTCCAGTAAGTTTGAGAACAAAGTAAATAATATGCAGTGTCTCATCATCAAATAACTATGTACTATTACTTATTGTTGTGCTAATAAATCTAAGTTGGAAGTAAGGTGTATTAATGTTAAAAATACAATAAATAATGTGCAACACATTAATTTTACTGTTGTGCTATACATGACCTCACAGAGCACGTAAATAAGTCTTATTTTTTTACACAAACAATTAAGGTAAAAACAACAATACCTTCTGCACCTTTCATCCTCGTCAGACATATTCATAAAGTGGACTGCATATCTGTTTAGGAACTTTTTAAACTCCAACAGATCAAAGACAACAAAGACTTTGTTGTGAGAGTCCATGTTTTTTTCCAACAAGCAGGAAACTGGAATACTATCAACTCAGAAATTACGTCACGCCGACTTCCAACTTTCGAGGTATATGGAATGTACTAAAAATCTACAACTCATTGGGAAATGCGTTGGCATGCCATTTTTGAGGAACATTTAATTTGTCTAATTATCCAAACAGACATAATTGCTCCACCTCCATGTACAGTGACCCTTGTGTTTTTGTTTTGCATATGTGTGGGCTAGCACACCTATGAATGTTCGTATGTGTGCAAATCAAGTTTTCACCTTGACAGTCACAGCATTAATTAAATTAGAGCAAAGGTGTTAAAGCTGTTGATTGTCACTGTGAGTGGGTGAGGAGCCCATAATACAATGCATATCAATGCAACCATGAGTGACTGCAGTCCCCCAGGTGTCAGCCAAATGAGTGTGAATATTCAGCCTTTTCTTCCTTCACTTAACTCTCTTTTCACTATGATGACATTTTGTTGGCTTTCCCTCGGCAATGCTGCAGGGTTAGTGCGCAGCAAAAGAAGGAAGTAAATACAAATGAAAATGACAAAATTCGGTCTTTCATGTTCCAAAGACATGTAATCTTTTCATGTCAAACATTGTGGAACTTGAAGATACGTGTAGTCCCATGAAATTCAGTTAAGTTTAACTAAAACTATTATCTCAAATTATAAATAAACTTTTAAAATTTTTACAAGACAACATTTTCATCACTGATAGTAGTAGAAGGATATACATTTCCTATCACCTCCCCTGTGGATCCATCGGCTGCCCATGTTCTTCACATCAGCGTAGACTGGTACTCACCCCAAACAGCAACTCCCTCCTCCTCGAACTACCTCTCCCTTCCTGTTCACCGAATATCGATTCAAATGAAAACAAGTTGCCAATCCAAATAAACACCATGTCAAGTAGCCATCCAAGCAGACAGGAATATCTGCCCAGCATGATACCATAGGGCAAAGCACTGCGGGGGCACCAGTACTCCTGAACACACAGGGGGTCCACAGAGGCCAGGAAGGTGTATGTATGTGTGTGCTTTTATGCTCAGCCATGCACATATGAATGACTAATCATGTGTGGACTTGTGACCCTGTGCAGGACATTTATCTGGTCAATAGGGACCATCTTTGTTATTGTAGGCAATGTACTGTATAATAAACAGTTCTGAAAAGGTTTGATTTGCTCATGTAGGGATCAACATCTACCAGTAATGCAATATGACAAGAGTCTAGGGTGACCTTTCAGTTGCAACGAAAGCCTCATGTTTCACAAATCAACACATAAAGATAATGATAATAATTAATTAAATGTAATGGCTGCTTTTACAGATGCTATACAAGACACTGATCTACCCTTTGGAGTTGTATGAGCAGGAAAGCACGACGCACACTTTAAATTTAGCAAGCAAAGGTTAGACATAGAGCTGTGTGTGGAGTGGTTTTAATACCAATTAGGGGTGTAACAGTACATGGATTCGAATCAGTTGAAACAGCTGATGCAAATCCGCAGTAGAGGGTGGAGAACCTGACTTTTGGCATTTGTTTCTTTTTCCTGTTGTTGAGGAATGAACCAAACTGCAACTTACATGTACTACTTTAACCTCTAATACCAGCTAAATTATAAGTACAAACTACTTAATATAACTGTTTAAACAAAGTAGTTTTATCATCTCTATTCATTGTTTTATTTCATGTTTCTTGATATGAAAGCATAGATAAGCCATTCTTAAAAACTCCTTTTCATGGCATTGCCTAAAGGTAGCAATTTATCTCATTATCTAATGATAACAAAGTTTTTTTTAGTAATGTTAATGGTTTAATTATGTTATCTTGAAATAACAAGACTCAAGATAAGTCAATGTGTTTAATTATTTCAACCCAGAAAATTTTGTTTTCTTTTGAAATTACAGCAAAATGAAAGGATTTCTTTTTTTTTCAGTCTGTTGTTTTGACAACAGATTTAAGATGAAAATGTCAATCAAGAAGTAAAAACAAATCACAAATTATTCTTACACTTAAAATTCCATGTGTAGAATCTATCTATCAAAAAGGGGCTTGAAAAAAATCTTTATTAAAGGCAAGAATATTTATTGTAAACATAACACAAAAAGTAAAAAAAAAAAAAATTAAAAGACATCTTAGAAAATTAAAGAACTGTTAAGAAAAAACAAATTCAGAAAAACTTTTCATGTTATAAATTGGATCTATCCTTGAGGGCAATGATTGAAATCCAACAGCAGACTTTTTTTTTCTGAATTAAAGTGATTTGGGGTTATGACGAAAAAAAGAAAGATTCCTCAAGGAACTTTGAGGACCTATAACCTCCACTCGTGTTTTGTGGTCCCCCAGGCCGCCATGGAGTGGAGAGGCCACATTAATGGGTTGTACCCCACTGAGTGTGCACAGTTACAGCTCACCAGGGTCAAAAAGACGGACAGGAAGAACGTGTGGTCTGCCGGCCAAAGGGGAACGTGTGCAAGGAGGGGGTTCAGTGCAGCGACTCTCATCATGCTTTTAAGGTCATGCTAATTGCTATGTATTTGCAGCATGTTTCAAGTTAGCCACAGCTCTGTTAAGGAGGAAGCAGCGAATGACGGGTAGAGGGGGTGGTGGTAGACGTGTGAAACCTTCATGAAATACTGCTGCAAATATTAATGCATAGAACGAAAAAATGCAGTCATCGTTAAGTGGAAGACATTTGCTCATGACCAAAAATATGTGTGTGTGCATCTAGAGGAGGTGAAAAAGTAACACAAATAGGCTCAGTTTAGTTTATTTTCTACTGAAAGTGCAGGAATCTGATGGAAATTAATCCTGCAATGTGATGAAATTTGTCATTCTTTGCAGAGAAATAAAATTATCATTAGTCTAAGGGTGGTATTCGACAAAAACAACCAGTTCAGTAAAATAAAAAACAAACCAGATTTTACTTTGTATAGTTTCTGCACAATTTTCTACTAATTTCATCCTCCTTTAAGTGTGAACACTAGCATCTGCAAGATTTTCACTAAAATATATTAACTTTTTTGTTAAAGCATATTCTCATTCTATAAATACCCTCAAACCCTCGATGCCTGTGTGTGTGTGTGTGTGTTGGTGGGGTGTAGCAAGCACATGCATGTGTGTGACCCTTGATAATTAGTACCATCTGCCATATTAGAACACCTCTGGAGAGACAGGTGATTTTCATAAAGCAAGATGGACAATTTGACTTGAATTTGTCAACAAAGACAAAGCCATGCTGTTGAGAAGTTACCTAACTGAGACACCACATGAATGCTCAAAATAATCTTTTGTCTACATTCTGTTGTCATAGTTTATTGTTTTTTACACTTTCTATTTTAGGATGTTACTAGTTTTTTTTATTTCCATATTTCCAGAAGAATACAAGGTCTGGTATTTCTTGAAGGACATATCGCCTGTCGACTTTCATGCCAGAGTTTCTAACAAAAATCTTAAGAAGAAAAGTGATAAAGTTAAAGCCCTTTTGGTGAAAACCTTGTAGATGTTATGTGCAATCTCACTCAAGATCCCATAAGAAGTTGTGAGCTGTGTAACTACTCAGTGTATATTTTGTGGATGAATATCTGCTACTGCCACACCAAATTTAAATTAGTATTTAAATAATTAACTCTGCTATATAGTCAAATATTTATAGTATATAGGCATTTTTGTTGACTAAAGTCAATGAGCTGTGGCAGTCATTTTGAATTCCGTTGACTCCAAATGTTATTTAGTTGTAGATGTCCATCCAGTGATTACTATCTAAGACGTTTACTAAAATCTGTCCAGTGGCTCATGAGACATTTTGATAAAAGACAGTATTGACTTTTAACAGTTAATGCCAAAGTTTTAGGGAAAAATGTTACATAATGTTTAGCGTTTGAGCTGTGTTGGGAACCACTTCTTGCTACTACCTTTCCATTAGTTTAGCTCAGTATCTGTAAAGTTATAGTCATGTTGGGTAATGTTAATTAGCTGTGGCAGCACACACCGACACACATAGTCACAGGCAAAAACATTTTTGGCTTTTTGCCTTTGGTGGTGGGCGATAATAAAGTGGCTGTAGGTGGAGCGGTCATTTGTCTTAAATTCCCGTTACTATTTAGGCTTTAAATGAGCTGTTTGAATTAAGAACATAGCCTATTCTTCTGAGCTATCATCAGGGTAAAATACTCAGGGACCAATTCAGCACAACAAAGACATTCACAAAAGAAGAAGGAAAAAAAAAAAAAACCACAACCCAAAACTACCAATTCCAGTATGTCCTTGTGAGAGAGTGAGAGAAACCTTTCATTTCAGATCTCAAATTAGACAAAACACGCGTCTTATTATCTCAGTACAATAACACAGTGTGTACAGGAACACTAGCCCATGCAAATGTTTTCTACATGAAGTGCCCATCATGGTGTTGCATCTCTGCAGCCCATCAGCCTCTGTGCATGATGAGCTCTGAGGATCCCTGTGCAGAGTAGCCAAGCTGTGTGTTTTTTTTGGTTTTTCCAAACCTACCCAAACCCACCATGGCACTCAAAGGCACTAATTGGGTATTCATGTGGTGTTTTGTTTGTTTATCGCTGTTTTACCACTGCGAGTCTCGGTTTCGACGTCTCATTTTCAACATGAAAGCTGGAGACAGTGGAATTTCTGCACTGTATTTATGCCACGGAGCATAATCTCGGTTAACACAAACACGTCCCAGTACTCTTTTGCTCTGAATTACCACCCGCAGTGGTTTTGTCCTCCCCCCGACCACCCCCTCCCTATCTTTTGATAAATAATTCATAATGCCTTCAAAATTCACTCATTTCATACACTGTATCATTTCGCTTGTTGAGGAGTCAAGTAGCAAATATGCTCATGAGCCTTATGTAACAAGAAGGTGAGGGTGGTGGGCTTGACCCATGGTTATGTGGTATTAAATACAAAGTACTAAATCTATATACTGCTCCTAATAATATTATTTGGAGCACTTCAGGATGTTTTTGCCTAAAATATACGGTAAGAAAGCGCATTACGGCAGTCCTAAGGACTTACCTTTATTTCCTTTACATACCACAAATCACATTGTATGCTTCCCCCCTTATTTTCCTACTCATTTTCTTTTTACCACAACTGTGGGTTTTGGCTGTTTTCAGGGTTGTGAGTTTGGGGTATGTCTAAGCCGCTGCCCGGCTGAGAACTGCATCTGGCCTCTTTCAGATTCACAGCTTGGGCTTTGCCTCTGTGCCCCTCCACCTCCTCCCTTTTTGCCTCCACTTCTGCCTCTTATTTCTCCTTACTTTTTACCATGTTGCAGCAGCCGCTAGAGCCTTTTAGAAGAAGGCCAGTCCCTGCAACCAGCGCCACCATTTTCCCAGCCACTGAACATGATGTTCATCATGGATAAAATTAAAGGCCTAGCATTCTATGATGTAATGTATATTGCCAACTGCCTTTCATGTCAGAGTTGTAAACTAAGATCATCATATACTATGAAATGGCAAAACTGTATCTATTTTGTTCAAACCTTAAGAATATCAACTTTATGTGCAATCTCGTATTATGTTTCTGACAGTTAGGTGGATAGGTGATGGAGGATTTGGACCCAAAATGCGGCCTGACTAAAGGAACTCAAAAATGGACTAATTTATTTAAAAGAACAAAAACAAAGAGGCTGACATGGAAGCAGAAACTAAATAATACAAACTTACTGACTGCAGGGAACACAAGGAGGAAGACATGAGGAAATCCAGACAGTGCATGTTTGCAACAATGAACCAGTGAGAAATGGAGGCTGAGGAACAGGTTATATGGAGTGAGGGTGATTAGGAAGTGGACACAGGTGACTGATTACAAACGAGGGACAGGTGCAGATGGGCGTGGCAGGCAAACAAGTACTGAGCTGAGGACAGGTGAATAATGACAGGGGACACAGAAGGCACATGGAGCAAAACTACACAAGAACTTAATATTAAACTAAACATAGGGATAACAGGAAATAAAACAAGATTACAGAAACATGAAATAACAATAATTCTAATTCAAAATAATTACTCTCATCTACTACCACATCAGATTTTCACTAAATATCTGTAAAATAACTGAGTTACAGCTATTTTTTCTGTTGGTTAACATGGGTTAGCTGTGGTGGCCATCTTGAATTGGATTAACTCAATAAGGTAATCAGTTCCAACAATTATTTTCTGCAAGTGTCTTTAAATTAAAGTTGATGCCAACAGTTTATGCTAAAGTTTTAACTCTCCTGAAGCCCTCAAAAGAGAGAGAGGTGAAGAGAGGTTGAGTCGGAGTGACATAATTTCCCACTTTACCACATTCCAGTTGTTCAGCTTGGTGAGTGTCAGAAACAGGATGGACACCCAGAGCAAAGCCTTTATTTTCTCACATTTTCTTAATATGAAATCTTACTAAATAGATATGCACTCCACTCACAGAACTTGTTTTAATACTTGCTATATACACATAAAAAGTACTAGGTATTAGTAACAAATATTAACAGTAAAAGTAACAGTGTTTACTTACTAAAGTTGCGAGTAGCAGCCATCTTGAAATCCTAACTGGGTATTGTCGGAGTTGCTTCTGCTTTCTGAGTGGGATGTCCCACTTGAGGGAGCGTTCTCGATGAAATTTACAACTAGGAATTCAGAAATTTCCATTTTCCAGTACTACTGGTAGGCACCCATGGAAGGGTTCAGCAATAAGCAATAAGTGATATCTTTGCAGACCGGGAAATTGACACTTGTTGCATTCAGGTTTGACCAAAAAAGCTGATGTGGTTATGCATATAAGGATATTTTGATCATCATATTCAAACGCATTTTTGAAAGCAAGAACTTAAGAGTTTTGAAATTATCTCAAGTAATCAAGGTGACATTTGGTCTAATTCCTAAAACTGGTTTTAAAAAATACATTAACTGTTACAGTCTCTTTTTCACACCAGGTAAACATGTTCTTTTGTAGATACTGTGTTTTAATTGTTTCATTAACTTGAAATAGATGCTTTCAGTTTTTCATCTTTGCCAAAATAAAGAAGCTGCATGCCTGTTTTATTGATGGCAGCACACATCAGATGATCATGTTAGATGAGTCTGAACGCTATCAGGTGAACATTAAAACAATATTGCAGTTGAGGCAAAAAAAAACCTTGTCTGATGGAATGACATGTGATGAGTATATTTGTCTTTTTTTGGGTAGCATCAATGTGACATGATCAGAACCTCGATCTATCAACAGCTGAATATCTGCTGCTCTGAGGAGTCCGACAGGTTATTTATTTTTTTGTTTTTAATAAATAAGCCTTTACCAATTGTTCCTCCCCTGTTATACAGCTGCAGAGAGAGCACAGGTTGATCTGTGACCTTGACCTTTGACCTTGAACTTTGATTGGAATTACCACCATAATTTAATCACTTTTCTTGGTACCATGTTTGATGTTTCCTTAGAATTGCATGAAAATCCATTCATAACTTTTCTGAGTAATCTTGTACACAGACAGACAGACGCAACCAAAAACAGAATCTCCTTGATGAAGGGAACAGAATATGTTGTTCTCTTTACTCTTAGTCTGATATGAACAACATTTTGTTTGAGAGAAAAGTGGCTCTGAAAGAACATACAGTTTTGTGTGGTTGTAGGATTTTTGTTTTAGTTTATAAAGAGCAGCAGTGATACACACCTTGTTCCCCAACAATGTAAAGCATTGAAACATGGATTCCCTTCTACCCATGCTACACCCAGGACTAAGATTTGCTTCCACCATGATGATAAACCACCACAGCCATGCTACAAAAGAATTGTACATCCTCAAAACCATCTTGGACCTATCATGCCTTTCACATGAAATGGGATTTCATTGTGTTCCTAATATGCCTCTAAAGATATCATCAAGACCCTACAAAGACCACCCATGCGATGACAGATTTTTTTTCTTTAGTACCAGGATCTTCGTCCCATGTGAAAAGGGCCTTAAAACAAATTTTAAATGTCTCCATTCATCAAAATTAGTGTTGCACATACAGTACTGAATCAAATTAGAATACATTTACCCAGCTACCAGAATGCCTGTGAGGCTGAAGGACATTGTTAACAACTGTGTAACTGCACAATTCTACAACTGTACCAACAACCAGCTGATGCATTTTGGATTAAAACAGCATATCTCTCAGCTTGCAGACATTTTCTCCCTCTACAATAAAAGCAACAAGCTGATGCAGTATCCTGAATCAAAGAACACCCAGTACAAAGATGCTCTATATTTTCTTTTACAGGCAGAAGTACAAAGTTGCAAAAATGTCAAAAGGGGAGAACAGCAATTTATTTTGACAGTGAGACAATAGGGTGACACTGAATTTGTCTTTAGGCACTGATTCAGCACATAGTGTATACCATACATGCTTCAGGAGGAAGTGAAGTCTTGTTCTTGCCAGTGTTGACACATACTTTCAGAAGAAATCATGGATGATAAACCCCTAAACAATCAGAACTTTGGGTGGTTGCCAAAAGCATCCCATTTGAAATCTAATTCTTAAGAAGCCATTAGTTTTTAAAAGAGATAAAATCACCAAGACACTTTTGCTTTAAGTCAAACTGCATGTGCGACTTCATAATATATTCAAATTTGAATAAAATCCAATAATTATTGGATGTACATCTGCAACTGTTTAATTTTTAGTGTCAATCCAGTTCAACATAGCCACCATAGATAAGCAAATTTAGAAAACACAACAGTGGCAACAAGTAAGGCAGTTTTACAAATATTGAGCTAAAATTTGGTGTGGTAGTTGCTGAGAGTCTTCCCTATCATATACTCTGAGCACTATAAATTGCACAAGTTTTTTGCTTCATACTTTGGCATTAGCTGTGTGTTAGCAAAATATCTCATGAACCACTGAATGGATTTTACTAAAACTCTCAGAAATATAAAATTGGCTGTATCTCAGTCAAAGTTGAACTAATAATGTTTGGTTTGCTAGGAGTTGAGCATCATTCACAACACTTACTCCAAACAGTATCCATTGCATGACAACTTTACTTAAAACCTTGCCATTAGTTGTTACCGTCAACACTTAGCAAGTTTCTTAGCAAAATATTTTATGAATGACTGGATTTTAATGAAATTCTTAGAATGTAATCACTGGACATAGATGTTTTCGGGGTCAACCCCATTCAAGATAGTCCCTAGAGCCAATCAAACTTGATCATAATGGTCAATGATACAGATATTGAGCTAACAGTTGTTGTAGTAGTAGCTGTGAGTCACCCTGAACACATTAATGTAAAACTAACACATACTTATGTGATCTCACATAACATCATTTACAAAGTGTGTTCAACATGCCTATAACTCCATAACTTCTCATCATAAAATGACCTTAATTTGAAACTCTAGCATGAAAGGTAGGCATGAAACGCATGAATAGGCCCTTAATTTTGAATTACTGCCATAGCTATTTGATTTTTTTCCTTGATTATAATTTGGTATAAACACAAGTATACACACTTGTGGATTGAATGCAACAATGGAATCACATGTGCAACATTCTCGAGAGGAAGAGGAAAAATCAAATATCACAATTGTCATAAAAGACACTGACAAAATATCTTGTTGTTGATAAGTGTGAAAGCAATTTGACTTACTAAATGTGAAAAGAACTTGGGGAGCCTTTTAATGGTTACACACTCATCCTCTTTCCACACTAATCCCAACTGCTGTTTCCTCCCAATTAACAGATTTTCCACCGCCTCTTGTCATATCCTCCCCTTATTGATAAACTTAGTTCCAGAAACTGAGCTGCTTTCCCGTGGCGACACACAAGCATTCACATATGTACGCATATCTAATGTACCAGAAAGTATATTTAAGGTCACCTTAGCTCTTTCTGGTCTCCATTTATGCATGCAGATTATACATGCAGATTAAAGAGGCAACATTCAGATGCAGCTCTGCACTGGCACCCTGGGCAGAATGGCATAATTCAATGAATAGACTAAAATGAATGCAATGAATATCCCAACACAGCGTTAGGTCAGCCTCGTTCTCAAATTAAAACCAGGGGCCAAAAAGAGTAAACATTGATTTATCAGAAGTGGGAACAAAGAATATATTCACAACTTTGTCTTTTCATTATTGCCTATGTTGAGTGTATTTATCTCTATATTGTAGAACATAGTTTGAACATAGTTTCCAAATACTCCAATTTCCTCATACAGTTCAAGAACACAAGTTAAGGTAGATATCAGTCCTGTCAATTATGCTATTCTCTTTTCTTAAGGGGAATTTGTAAAGAAGGCCATATTGAGCTTTTTGTAGCCTTATTTCCCTTTCATGCATACATACATGACACATGAACAAGCATTAAAGAATCCTCCACGTTACAAAAAGACAACACCTGCATATTCTCCTCACAGCTGCATATGAACATAAACAAATACACAAGAGGAGCATGTGATGCTAAAACTGGAGGCTAATTAAGTGACAGACAACAGCTTGCAGAGAGGCAAATATAATGAAACCTATCACCGGATCCATCAGAACAACAGCAGCAGACAGTATGGGAGCTTTATGAGCCACTTGTTGTCAGCTTGTCTTTTTGTTAAATACTATTACGTTGAAGACGTGCAAAAACTGCTTTTTCAATTATGCAGGATATGTATATATATAGCCATCATTTTTTACACCCACCATGTTGGACGTAAAATGTTTGTTACACATACAAACAGAAGGCAGGGACACTTGATGATTTCAAGCACACAAATTCATTTTTTTCTTGGGGACAGTTTGACATCCAAGATGGTCTGATTATATGCTGTGATCATTAGCTCATTCTGAGTCGGGCTACAACTGACACCTGTATCAGATTGTGCATACTATTTTAATAATTTAAAACTTATCAGGCCACAGGAAAGAGCTCAGAAGCCAAATATGTCCTGGAAGCCACCAGTTGGCAATCCCTGCCATAAACTTTGGTGGAATCCTACTTCCTGTTTGTGAAAAGTTGTTGCAGATTTCTTTATATAAAAAGATGTGACACTTTTTTTGCTAGAGTTTCAATTTGCCATGTAGTTAATTAGCTTGCAATAATTATAATGTCATAAAAGGCAGATGGATTGGACCCAAAGGCAGACAGAAGACAGGATCTGGAACAGCATAGAAGTTTAATAACTCAAGACAAAAACAAACAAACAGAAACAAGCAAGGAGTGTGAGGTGACCAGACAATCTAAAGATCCGAAGAAGAACTGAGAGGAAATCTGGAAAGGCTGATTGCGGAGTGAAAAACAGGTGAGCTGAATACAAATGGGTGTAAGTGTAAATTGAACTTAGAGTAAAGACTGCTGAGGACATCAAATTGCCAAGAACAAAACAAGAACACCAAACATACCTAAAAGACAAGAAATATTCCATAACAATAAAAGAAAAAAAAAACTGGAAAATAAACTCAATCTACAAAAACAGACTAAAGAAAATCTCAAACCATGACACATGTTGTATTTTGTGCTTGTTAAGAAAGAAAGTTATACACTAAATACATCAAACAATAAAATTATTGTGACAAAAATGTTTTTAACTTAAAATTTTGAGTTTTTTTTGTCAAGGTAGCTTTTAACATTTTGTTTGGTGTGTGTCCCTGTTTATAAGGGCCTATTGTCTTTTTTTTTGACAATTTATTTGAGTTTTAAGCACATTGACAAAGTTCCTTTGCCCTTTGCCTTCATCAAAAAATATCAGGTTGTCTTAACCTTCAGGGCAACTGACAAAAACGTAAAGATGTCACTGAACTGCAAATGTTTGTCAGCTTTAGTGAGTTAAGGACCCAAGGATGCAGACTGAACATAAGAACTGTAGCACAAGAAAAGCAATTTTGATGACAGACAGCCAACAAAAACACTGGGAACTAAACCAACGGAGAGAATGCAGGGAACAGGCAGGCAAGGAAACAGGATGACAGACTGATGAGAGAATGAAAACCAGGAGTATAAGTAGGCTGGGAGGAATGATTACTAGTGGTGACAGCTGAGTCTAACATGGGGACTAGGTGTAAATGGTTAACTGAGGACAAGAATGACTAAGGGTAATAATGTCTGATGACACAGGGAGACTCTGAGAAACAAAACAAACTAAACACAAGGAATCGTAAAATAAAAAATAAAATAAAACAAGAATAAAACTTGGCAAAATAAGAATACAGTGCAACAGAAATTAAACAAAACAGCAACAACAAACATAAAATCTTAGATTCACAACACTGTTGGCAATTACTTGGTAAACAGCATTTGGGAGGAGTAGTAGATGCTTGCAGTCTTGTTGTTTGAATTTTGAACATGTTAAAAAAGAATTTGTAGGGCAAAATCTTTCTCAAAATAGTCAGAGTCTTGAGGACATGTTATACCCCTCTCAAACCCTTCTGAATTTAGTTTTCATAAATTCTCAAGCACTAGAGCAGTATTTTGACACCTGAATGGAGCTCCCCTATGGCAAAAAAACATCCAAGGCCTTGAATGTCCAGGTCTAAAAAACATGTGGAATATAAGACAAAAATGAAATAACTGGTCCAAATTCACCTATCTTTATTTTCAAAAGTGTAGATTAAATCATGAGGGTGGCTGCCAAGGTCAATAGAAAGCGAGTCAAGGTAGGTACAATGTAGGTGGAGGTGGGCAACAAAATCATTTGCATGTCCTAGAATAGAGTTTTGCAAGTTGGTAACACAAAAATAGGCTGTGATTTTTTTTTAAATGGCATCTTAAAACATGGCCACATGGCTCACTAGCCACTTTGTTGCCAACATGCAGAATTAAGGGAGACTGCAAGTAAAACATTGCCTATTTTCTTGCTATTTTCATTCACAAACTAGCCTCCAACAGTCACAGCCCTGTGAGATACCACCTTAAGGATTGGTGGAAGGGCTGAAATGGGATTCAAGGTTAACTTGTTCAGTGTTGAGGGGCAGCTGCAGTCTATCTTGGCAGGCAAATATCCATACAAGTGTACACTCCTTCCTAAGGTCAGTTCCATCCATCCATCTTCTTCCACTTATCCGTAGTTGAGTTGAGGAGGCAAAGGTTCAGGACAGAAACCCAGACCTCCCTCTCCTCAGCCACACTCCAGCTTCTCCGGGGGGACCCCAAGGCGTTCCCAGGCCAGAGAGGATACATAATCCCTCCAGCGAGTTCTGGGTCTGCCCCCAGGTCCCTTCCAGGTCATTTCAGAATCACAAATTAACTCAACATGCATGTTTTTTTTATCTGTGAGAGTAAATTTCAGTACTTGGAGGAAAACCATCAGCGCAGAAAGAGAACATGGAAACTCAACACATAAAGGCCCCAGCAGAGGTTCAAAGAAGAACCTTTTTGGTGTGAAGCAACTGAGAAAACCACTACACCACCATGTAGCACCCAATAACTCTTTTAAATTGAAAATTTGGAACATTTGGGGGAGAAGTTACAATTATACTTTTCATTATCCTACTTTTAAGTTTGCTTCTAGCTTAATAAAATATCTTTGGGATTTTTGGAAAATAATTATCACACCATGAGCGCACTGAGCCTAATTTTATTTTTCTAAATTCTTGTTAATTAAGCACTGAAAAGTAGACTGTTGTTCAAAGTGACAAAGACGGAAACAAGAAGCAGAGAAGAGTGTGACACGTCGCAAACTGGCTGCCTGACTAATTTTCTTGTTATTTGAAGAGTTCCTAAATTCAATTCAATCTAATTAATTCACTTCATTAAATCAAATATGGTCAAGTCAATACGAACGGGTTTGCATGAAAAATGTTATTAGCTTGCAAATGACTTCCCCTTCCTTGACACCACGCCAACTGTACACTTCAGTTTCACCGTAGACGGAGCTGGGTAAAATGACCCAACACTTCATATTCGTGAGTCTAATTGATAATGAGCCATTCTGTGGGCAGATTTCTGCTCCATCTGTAGCTGCAGTGTCTGGCAGACAGTAGCTATAAACAACACCAATTCTGAATGGAAAAACATTTAGATTGTGGGCCCAGGTATACTGCCACACTCTGATGCAAATGCACTTGTGAATGTCCTCCAATTCCATTCCAGTGCTGCAAATGTAGTGATTCAGAGAACATCTGCATAAGAAATGTTTTAAGGTGCTCATGTTGAAAGCTACTTAAAAAGGGGGCTGTTCAGATTATTTGAAGTAGGCTTCTGTGGAATAGTTATAAACAAGGAATATCTTACCTGTTGTAGATAGCTTTTTGACCGGCCTCAGTTTGGAGAAATGGTGTATATAATTTGCTAATGGCTGATCCAAGGGCAACCAAGAACAATGTGGATCACTGCCATCCTAAAATTACTCCAGTCTCAAAATGTTCTTAACAAATATTGCAAACATTATTTTCTAAGCTTATATGCTAGGGTCAATTTTGCATTACAGTTATTCAGGCAGAAATAATAAAATGTTCCTGCAAGAAGTGCCCCAGACTGGAAGCTAGCTAACTCGGTCAGTTTTACAGATATCAAGATAAAACATGGTATGGTGGTAGCTGAGAGTCATTCCCAACACATGCTCCAAGAATTTGACATTGATGGTTAGCATTAACTCTATCTGTTAGACAAATACCCCATGAACCGCTAGATAGATATTACTGAAACATTCAGAAATTATCCACTGGACGTACATCCACATCTAGTGTACAAACCACTATGAAAATTTAGAGACAAGTTATTTTTAAACATCAGTATTTCACTTTTACCCTGGCCCTGGTTAGACTAGCCATTAGCTCATCAGGTTGGTCAGAGTTAAACTCTTTTTTCCTCAAACTGAGATATTCTAAAGAGCTAAACTATCACTCTAAGGTATGTCTGGATGAAAGCCTATTGTTTACACTCAAAATTTCATCTATTCAGTTTGATCCTATATTTCAGTAGAAAGGTGAAAAAATGCAGCTTGTTTTAGCACATCTTCTTCCTCAACTTGTGAACCCCCATACTGCAAGTGTCCCACTAACAGTTCCTCTTGGAGGAGGGAGATGGGCAGAATTGCCTCACAAAGGCTTCCCTTTGTGTTTTAATGTATGCCACAACTGTCACCTAAGCTAGAAGGAAGCAAGGCAATCAAAACAATCAAGCATTCACATAAAATTAGGAAGAGTGAGAAAACGCTTTTTAAAAAAAAAAAAAAAAAAAGAAAGAAAAGAAAGATGAAACATTTCCATCACAATCAAAACCAGAAATTCAATCAGACAGGATATGAAAAATAAACAATTTTAAGCATGCAAAGCTCTGACCAGAAGATTGTTGTTTGGAAGTGGAGAGGGTGGTAACAGTTCTATTGTGCTGTGGGCATGCCTCTTATTGGTGAACAGAGCCCCTGCATGTCATGCAGAGGTGGGGCACTCTCCCGAGAGTCCACTATCACAGCAGGTTAACCTGGCACTGCTTTTCTAAAGACTGATTGCCCGGCCCCCCGTAGCTTGAGGTAAACCGACAATTTTCCATCAGCAGGGAACGAAGCTTTATTAGTAAAAGTAGGGGGGGAGGGGGGAGGTAAGAGAGAAAAGTGAAATCAAGTTTACATAGTCGTCGTACATGTTATGTGGGAAGGCAAGGAAGTCTAGTGCAAAAACTTAGCAAAACTGGTGGCTAATTATCACCTGTCGCCAAAAGGTAAAAGCAGGCAATAATGTTTTTGCCCATGTTTGTATGTCCATTACCAAAACATCTGAACCCCTGAACAAACTCCTAACACATACTTCAAGTGCTACTCATTGTGTGAGATGTTTGCTCAAAACTTAAGCATCACCTGCTGGAGTGTACCATGCTTCTGTTTGCAAAATACCTCATAAACCACAGGACAGACTTCAATGAAGCACTGAAAAAGTAATCATTGGATGTACATCTATTACTAAATAACTTTTATAGTCAGTCTAATTCAAGATGGCTTCAACAGCAGATCAACATTAGCCAACACATAAATGGCTGTAACTCAGTCAGTTTTACAGGTATTTTGCTAAAATGTGATGTGATAGAAGCTGGGAGTTATTCACAATATATACTCTGAGAGTGATATTGCACATGGTTATTTTTAAGGTTTACCTGAAATGACTCAATGTAAGATTGTCTTATTTTAAAACTGGCATGAAACAAAGTGGTTAGTTTTTTTTTAATATCCTGTTGCATCAAAATGTGCATTTACACAACCCCTAAATAACAAAAACATAACATGGCTGACAAGAGACATTAACCCAGTTTTTTGTGGAGAAATTTAATTCACAAGCCGTATCAAAGCAGCCCAACAGCTGCAAAAGAACAGCCTGTATCTGAAGACTTGGGTCGGTGTCATCCTGCAAAGACTTTCTGACAGGTGAAGAAACATCCACCTGAATAAAACCTCGCAGCGCTCGTATCAGAAATGAGACAGCTTCTGCGAAGCAAATCAATAACATCCTCAGGCTGCGAGTGAATTTAGAAGCCTTTTTTTCCCCTCCAAAGACAATGCATTTCTAAACAAAACATGAGTAAATCTAAAAAACAAACCTAAGCCATGAGGCTATTGGTGTGAAAGGGAAAAAAAAGGCACAACTTAGAGGGTAAACAAGCGGTGCCTTATGGTTTTCAAGGTCTCCATTTGTTTTTCCATGTTCCTCTGTCAGGTGCAAAGAGAGGAGAGAGCAGTGGAGAGAATGGCGAGCCGTAGAGGGTTAAAAGGCCATGGCTGGGATTATAGCACAAGTAGGGACCCCATACTGTGGCTTGACATGCCTAGCAGCTTACAGTGCATTTTTCTCTGACAATGCAGGGTCATCCACTATCAAAAAGCATGAAATGTTTTCACACATGTTGAAAGACAAGTGAAATGTGGAAGAGTGTCCCTTTCAGAGGTTATCTGTTAGCATAATGCTTCGCCCCCCTAAACAAAGTCCCTTCCAAAGTCAAAATTGGGGAAAATGCATTTGCATGCTCATGAAGTTTGACCTTAGAAGGACAGAGCAACATGTTCACGGTTTCGGTGTGGATCTTACCTCCAGTTCATGAACCAACAAAACACTCTGTATAAATATTACTCAAGAAAAAACTAATTTTATCTATTGCAACTACTCAGGCCAGACTTGTGTAGTAGTCTGCGTCTAGCCAGCATGGGGGCGAGCTAATCCTGTCACCAATGAACTCATCTATCTGTCCACTCCATCCTTAGACATGTGCTAACATGCCATAATAATCATAAATCCACTCCTGCCCTGAGCTCTGCCACCACAACCTCCTGATTAAGGACTCCTAAGTCCCAAAGGTATCAGTGTTAAAGCTTTACTTCTTCCACCCTCAGCATCACACCACCCTGTCTGTAGCGTTTCCATTAAACATGGTGTAAAGGGGAATGTGTGGGGAAGGGGTGTTGGGTTGTTATGCTCAAAGAAGGTTTCCGTGCATCCGACAAACATACGAATTCTTCTCAGTGTGTCGTCTACCCTGAAGTAGCAAAGGATTGTCTTTTATCAACAGCCAGCCATGACACTTTCCAAATATTTAATGCATGAGGGAATTTCTTGTTTGGTCTGAATGCGTTTAAACTGAAAACTGTTTTTCTATTTAAAAAAAAAAAAAAAGATGGCCCCCTTCAGTGTTTTCAGCAGCCTTAAAAATATCATGTCACAAATATGACTTTTCCCATGCAATTTTCTGTCCTCCTGCTTCACAGCTGTCAACAGTGCCTCTGATTTGTGTTGGTGGGCTCCTGTGTGGCTCTATTGGCCTGGTGGTGGGAGATGGGCTGTCCAAAAGGGCGGGCAGACACCTGGTTCCGCCCAGCTAGGGAGACTCTTGACGGGGAGTAAATCTCTCCTGAAGCAGGGCACCCGTACACCCATCGACAGCTCCTTCACAGGTAGGCAGAGAAAAACAGGACACAGGAGGGACTGTCAGTCTGTGTTGAAAAGAGTCGAGTTTTTTATGGAGTCATGTTTATATTCATGTGTTGCATGACAAATGTGGATCTTTCAGAAATGTATGCAAAAAAAAAAAACTGTCACTGAGATGAAGAAAAACACTCTGACAAACAAGTGGTACCCTGACGCTCTTTATCGCCCGTGCAGGTAGCGTGCTCTGCATCCATCAAACGGGCGTTTTCTTGAAATTAAAAAGAATTTTTTCCCCCAAAAGTGAATCACAATTTATTTGACAGTATTCAAAGGTTGACAACGTCGTTTACAAAAACAAAAAGGAAAATAAAGGTTAAAAAAGGTTTATTTACAAATCATTTAAACCCCAAAAAGCTGAAAATAGCATTCAACCAAGAAAATATATATATATATATTTCTTTGTCTTGTCCTTTATTTTTAAATTTATGCTAATTAAGGCTATCAGCATGGTTCTAAAATGTTGACAGAGGCATATTTACCACTGGGTTGTATCACCTTTTATTAACAACATGTTTTAAGACATTTGAAAGGAGTTGCTGAGGTTTTGATAGCAAAAACTTTTCAAACCTTTGCTTAATAAAAACAGTATTGTTAATATTAGTCTCCCAGCTGCTACCCCACCAAATGTTTTGCTCAATAGCTGTAAATTTGACTGTAATAGCAATGTTTGTATTATTTAAGGTCAGTCAGCTGTTAGCAGTTCGCTGTTCGCTGTTCGAGTCTTGATTTGAGTTGAGTCCAAGCGTTAATCAGCTGTAAAAGTGCGTCCAATAATTACTTTCTGTAAGTTTCAATAAAAAAAAAACCTGACAGTGGTTCATGAGATATGTTGCTTACAGACAAACAAACACATACAGACACAGGCAGACATGATCACCTGCCTTTCTTGGCAGTGGGTAATAACAAGTCAAATTTGAGCCCTTCTATTTGTATGCTATGATAAAGTCACATATATGATCAAAAGTTTAATAAATACAAGTTAATCAACTCACAGAGGATAAAATCAGAATAAACGGTTTTCCTGTCAAGTCTATCATTTCCGTCCAAGAGAAAATCTGCAGAAACACCCGGAATCAGACAAGACCGGAGCGGACTGGACATCGATGTGTCAAGTGCTAACTGACTGTCTGTCAATACACTCACCGAGCAGAAAAGTCTCTCACTGTCAGGGGACTGTGAGGTTCAAGGGAGGAAAAAAAAAAGAAAAGGAGGTGAAAGTCAATCAAATTAGCTCCTTCCAGCTCACTAAACTTAAAACAACAACAACAAAAAAAAACTAAAGGTAAGCGAGCACAGTCTGTTCTGAGAGATCTGACAACATCCATGGGGTGCAGACTGAGTGGCACCCTGTTGAGAAAGGCTAACGCTGATAAACCCGGAAGAATCCGCCGTACCTCTTCAAATTTCAAATAAAATACTGTACGCCGAGACATACAATCAATAGCCTCCGTTGATGTCTTGACCAAATGGTTGTTGTTGTTTTCTTGACAGCAATGCTAGGAAGCGAGCGTGCTGATTTGCATGTGACAGAGCCAACGCCAATGTGTTATTTGTTTGTCTCCTCTGCTGAATGGAACTCTCCGGAGAGAAGCAGACAATGAAAATGCTGTTAAGATCAGAGTGATAATGACTTACTGAACATTGCGTCGGCATTGTGGGGACCGCGGCTGGTTTTGATCCCCTGTCCTCTTTCATTTCTGTCTCATTAGATTAAACCTGTGGAAGTCAGACAGCCCTTTATCACCAGTGTGTTTTAAGACATTAAACATTCAACACAGTCGCGTCACGACACATCGGAAATTAAATCATCTCAAAGGGAACGAAAATTTCACTCCTTCATTCGGATTAATCTCATGTCAAGAGTTGTCTCGTAAGATTTGAGGAGGCGGGGGTGATAGAAATCAATAAACAAAATCGGAAATGACGAGAAAACACACACATCAGGCGACAGGAGGTTGGGAGGCTAGCGTGTGTTTCTGTTTGTTTGGGTGTGTGTGTTTGTAGGGGAACTAGTAGGGGGCATATTCAACTCGTTCCTGTGTCATGTCGTATAAATCTATTTAAATATCAGCAGGGACTTTTGTCGTCTGATATCGCTCTTGAGTTGAAAGTGAGTGACAGCGGAGGGGCGCAGGAACACCATGCTCACACCTCGCGTGGATTGCTTCCTTTTAAAACAAAAACCTCAGAAAGTTTTCTAATGTGTCACAGCGAACGCTCAAATGGAGAGATCAACGGAAAGAGCTGATCTGAAGTGACTTAAAGATTATATTTTGATGCAGCAAGAACATTTTACCAGTGGCCTTTGAGTTTGCTGTCACTGTTGGAGGAAACAAATCAAATGTGTAATGTGAGGAAGAAGAATCCTAAATTTGCCCATTTATGGGTTATCAGTGCTGTCTTTTTAAATAAAGATACAAAGTATCGTCTCTTGGAAGATCAACTTATGCTGTTCGATGTGATCAGACTTTCACACAAGACAGGATAATCCGATTTGATGTCAAACGAGGCTCTTCTACGCTCCCAATTTGTTTCTTAGCGTCGCACTTAAAAGGCAAATTTGTATTTTTAGTTTGGAGGGTTAAAAGAACTCGACCTTTCTGACACAGCTAGTTGTTTCAGAGTTATTTCGGAACTTGTTCTTACAGCGATGTTCCAGGTGTTTTGAAGTCGTTTTCTGTGAGAAGGTTGTGAACAGTTGATATCTTACCTGTTGTAAGATGGGTCTTTGAACAACCTCAGTTCGGAGAAACAATTTAAGGGGATTAGCCGTTAGCCTGTCAGTCTGATCAGAATTAAACTATTTCTTCAAACTCGGGCTGTTCAAAGAGCTATCTACAACAGGTCAGATATTCACTGTTCATAACCTTTCCACAGAAATTCACTTTAAAACATTTAAACTTTTAAAGCACATCTAAGTTACGTTATACCACAGTCAATTTTTCATGAAATGGTTATTTAATCAGACGTTATGACATTGATGTCAGAAGTGTCCCAGGCTATAATGAAAGTGCTACAGCTAGCTGCTGCTGTGATTGTTAATTACCATCAAATTCTATGTAAATAACTGTTTGGTCAGCCGGGCCTTTAGCTTGTCAATTCGGTCAGAATAAACTCCAAAGAGATCTTTCAAAGAGCTATCTGCAACAGGTAAGATGTTAGCTGTTCACAGTCTGACACTGGTTTTGGTTCAGCTTTATCTTAGGTGGCCACGATGGAGAGCTCATGACAAACTTTTCCATTATGAGTCTGAAAAAAAATGTCCACAAGGTTTGTTCCATTACACACCAGCAGTCCCATAAACTGGAAAACTCACACACATGCACACACCACCCAGTCACCTCTCCGCAGACTCCCCCCGGGGGCACAGTCCTGGCCTGTTTGAAGATCAAAAGAGTGAAGGTAAAGCAGCATGTTTACAGGTGTGGGGAAATTGAAAATTTCCTCGGCCTATAGTGTTGGGACGGTAAAGGAAGTTCTCGTGTGTGAGGGAAATTAATTGTGAGAAGAAGGAGGCGGAGGACCTGTGTGTGTGTGTGTGTGTGTGTGTATGTGTGTGTTTCTAAAAAAATCTCTATCTACCATCTTATATCAACTTGTCACATGTTCTGCTCATTGTTCACAAATATGTGTGCATCCTGTGAGCGACCGTGTGGGGAGAAAGTCGGTAATATTACCCTGTTCGCCTGCTTGGTTTTGTGTTCTGCTCGCAGATAATTGGTCTTTGATGGTCCACCTGCTCCTGTGTCACAAAGAAAGCACCTGAAAACGTCCCAGCACATTACCTCTGGAGGTGAATAAACAGACCTGGCAAGGCGCTGGATGAGAGGCCTGTTGAGGAGCTCCCTGCAAAAGCAGCAGCAGGGAAGGATGCAGAGTTTTTCAGGGATTAGTGAAATTTTAACCCTCTGTGTTTTTCTGTTTTTTTTTTCTCTTTTTTGGTTGTTGGTGGGGGGAACCACAACAATGAGCACACCTCAGTCATTTACTCTGCACCCCTCCAGTTGTGCCGGGATTTTTTTTTGCACGAAAGGTATAGTGGTGGCGGTAGCATGTGTCTGCGTGTGTGTAAGGGGAGGAACAGTGTTTAGCTTTTGAGGCTATTTGTGCTTTGACTCTGTAGTGTTTGTGTCCGATGGGAGGCGCCTGCTCCAGCTTCCTTAAAGGAGTAGGGGTGGGGGGAAAGGAGGGGGGGGGGGTTGTTTGTTTCTCAGCCATGCCAGGAGAAGTGACAGCCATTCCGGGTTCTTTTCAACCAAACACATTCATCTGTGTGAGAAAGGGAGGCCGCTGAACTCAGATGAAAGGCCATGGGTTAGCCGTGCTGCAACAGGAAGGCAGACTGTACACGGACCTCAGCACAAACACAACATGAGCCGTGCCACAGACAGATGGAGGGAAAGAAAGAAGTCTGAAGCAGTCTCTTCTTCATCCCAGTGGCACATGTATATCCCCTTAATGATTTCATTATAGGTGCATTAAGGAGGCTACACAAAAAGTGGCTCTTACATGAACTTTTGAGGTAAAGTTCCCATAAAAAGGGGCCTCTCAAACTGCCTCCTTCAGGTTTGCATTCAAATTTCAGTTTCAGAATAAGCATACAGTCCCATTTCAATTAACTCTTATATTTCTGTGCGATTTATTGCACCGTAAAGTGGCATATAGAACACGTTTGCATCATTGCACCTGTTGGTTAATAACCAGGTATTTAAATGACCATTTGACAGTGACTGCCACCCTCCTGAACTTGTCCTTCAGCCAAGAACGCCCACAACTCAAAGTTCCGCACGTCACTGAATGTAACACGGTCCCATTCAATGAAAGGATGTAGCGTTTTGTTTTCAAAGTTTTCTTAAAACCACGCTATGAAACTCTTAATAATGTCCCTGTTGTTTCTGCTGTAAGGATGTTCGTTTGGGTAGTTTCACATTTTGAAATTAATTTAGTTTATTTTATGTAAAGAATCCACCTATGAGGTGAATATTTGTATTAGGTCCTTGTAGAAATAAAAGACCGGAATTTATTTTTTTTATTTTTTTTTTTAGCCTAACCGGCTTAAATATGAGCAAAACTGAGAAAAAGAATAGTATCTAAAACTTTAGGCGCAATATTTAAATTATAAGTCTATATTTTGTTTTTATTTTATTCTAAACTTATAGTAGATTTACAAAAAAGGAAGTTTGCGCTTTTAAAACAAGCTTATTTCTAAAATAAGAAGTATATAAACGCGTTTTTTTATTATGATGATTATTATGATGGTTTTTATTGTTTATTTATTGCAGTAATAACAGGTCGATATTTCCTATTTATTTTCTGCAGTTTTCTGTGTAATTGTTGAGCAGACACAGTGTCCGGTCAGCGCGCGCAGGGCCGTCGTGGGGAACACACACAGACCCGGGGGGTCACTTTTCTTTAAGCTGACGAGCTGAACAGTCAAGAAAAAAGGTGAAAACAGATCCACCTTCCTGTGCGAGCTTCGTTAGAATAAAAACGTGACATTAAACCAACGGATTTCTCAGCGCGTGGCGCCAATGAGACGCAACCGAAGGAAAGAAACAAACAAATACACAAACAAGCAAACAACCGAACGCTCTTCCGAACTTCCAGATGATTTTGTAGAGAAAACAGAATTTGGCCTGAATTTTAATTTCACAACCCTCAGAAAAATTAACACGACATGGCAGCAAAACAGAACTTTTTTTTTTTTTTTGAGAACCATAAACACCTTTTTGTTGTTGTTTTTATCAACATACACACTCGCGCGTACACACATACACACGGAAAGATTAAATATGCAGAGCTTGTAAAAACTGTATATGGTGTGTGTGTGAGAGAGAGAGAGGAGGGGGAGGGGGAGTCAGCAATGACAAATGATTGGCACTGCTATGTTGCGTGTGCGCCCGTACCAACAAGTGCAGATTAACACACACACACACACTCACACAAACGTTCCTTCACGCGCACGCACACACGCGCGGACTCTTTATAGTGCATTACTTCTGGCTGGTTTGCAATCATTTGCGTCTTGTTCCTCCTTCTCTACGGCTTCTCAAACTTCAACCCCAATTAACACCGAGATCATTTTAGCTCCTTTTTTCCTTGAACCCGGAAACATCTGAACCATGATATCCCAAAAATGGACGCTCTGCGTACACACACACACACACACACGCACACCACGTTTAACCCCACCCGTCAGCTGATCAGAGACGCATCTCTGAATCTGACCTCTCTCTCTCGCACACACACACACGCTGACTAAAGTCAGGAGCGCTGTATGTGTGTTAGTAATTAAGTTGCTTAAATAGCTATATTTTCCCATAAAGTGCGCGTGCTGTTTTTTTGTTTTTGTTTGTTTGTTTGTCTTAATTTAATCATATTAAATAAACGGTCAAACGCGTAAAAACTAGGATTATTTAGATTTTGTATCAGATGGTGAATAGTTTATGGTCTAATATTTTTGTCCTAATTTGCAGAATTAAACATACAGGTTTACCTTTTTATTTATTTAGTTATATTTTCTATTTTTTACTCTCCCAGCCTGAGCAATACAACACCTTTTTACCATTCCACACTGGCCAAAAGCTACGAACTGTCCTTATCAGATCACCTGATCAAATTAAAGTCTGAATGGAAACTCTGCGCTCCAAAACTGTAGCATCGTTTATTTTGCACAGGCCCAGGAGAGGCGGGTTTGTTCATTGGATCTCAGATTTACAGGACAAGCAACATGGCGCAAAGAGCAGTAAGGAGGAAGCAAACTTAAAAAAAAAAAAAAAAAAAAAAGCTTCCTTCTCTGAGGATCGATAGCAGCTCAGCAGGAGCCGAACAGGAACCGACACGGACGCACGGAGTGCAGCTGACCTTTCCCACTCTCCACAGGTCATATACCTTCCTCAGCCTAGGAGGTCAACGGGCCAGAGTCTGAGGAGACCATCAGGAGGGGGTTCCAGGTGCTAAATATTCTGCATATTAACCAAGAATAGGGGAAAAAAAAGCAACAACGTAGAAGCTTGTCCACTTTTTTGGTTTCCTAAAAAAAGTTAAAAAATTGCTTTTTTGGTTTTGTGTTCTGCTAAATAATTCAACTAAATAATTAAGAATTCCCCACAATTTGACTGACAGGTAATAAAAAATGAAATTACTATAAAATTTGACAAAACTAGTTGACATAGTTTACTGGTTGTGATCAGCACTGCTTGCTCAGCCTTTTTCTTTCCTCCATCAGCCTCTGAGCCAAGTAAGAGCAGCAGCAAGAATAATGTAGCCTGCAGACAGGCAGCTCTGTGAGGACACAGAGAGGCAGAGAGAAAGAACCACTTGCTGCTGCTGCAGCTGCAAGTGGATAACAAGTCCCACCAGAACCCGTTCAACATCCCTGAAGCACAAAACATGCAGCGAATAACAGAAAACACCTTTCCCCACAGAAACAAATGATCAGAGGCCTTTTTAAATGTGTCGTTTTTTGGTTATTTCATCTCAGTTTAGGCCTATACTTTATAAAACCTCTGTTCAGTGTTTACCCGCAATTATTCCTCGCATTCAGTCTGGAGCCCTTTACAAGCCACTTGATTTCATTCCAAGACTAGAACATAGGATCATTTCTTCGAAAAAAAAAGCCTCAAACTAGAGCATGAAGGCGCTTCCAACGTAGGCCCCCAGTGCAGGACTGAACCCAGCCGGGTTCAAGTTCAAGTTCACGGCTGTTTGTGCACTGATGCTCCTGAAGCAGTGAAGTGCCCAGCCTGCCGGGGAGGGGGTCTCACTTTATGAGGGCTGGGTGTTCAAATAAACTCACCAGCTCAAAAAATATAAGTGGAAAAAACACAAACAAAGCTGCCACGTTGACCAGCACAGACAAGCTGAACCAGCTTGTTTCATTAAAACTGCGATTAGTGCAGCTGTCTTAGATAAACTTATATATTTTCTGCATTTGAAACGTGTACACACAGCTATTTTTGTTCAACTGCACCACCGCAACAGCCACATTGTTTACGAAGCTTGTCAGCATGCTTTACTGTTCTTTAAAATTGAGGCGGGGGGTTAAAGTCTGTGGCGCAAACCACCCCCACTCTTTTTAAGAATCCCTAATTAAATCCAAAACAGACTAGACGCCAAAACATGCTCACCAAACCCTACCAGCAGCCAGCAAACAATAAAAAGAAAGATGCACAAAACGTAGCACTTGCGACACCTTTTATTATATTTGTATGCAGTAAAATTCTTATCACAATAAGGAAGAAAACACCTCTTAAAACTTTAAACAAAAAGAAAGCACAGAACGAAACAACTGCCCAATGCTTCAGCTCGTCATTGTACATATTTATAGTCAAAGAAACATTCTTTATAAATACTGTGTCATCTGTAGCAAGTAAATACCATAATTTAATTACAAATGGGATAAATATGGCAGCTGATATTTACACTCACGCACACTCACACACACAAAAGGAAAGGTGTAGTTACAGAAAGAAAATTAAAACTCGAACGGCACGACTGTTTATTGTCCTCACAATCTTCCAGATTCGGATTTTCACAATTAGAAAACTTGCAAAGCACAAAAAAATAAAATAAAACAAACAAACAAAAAAAAACATCACAAGTTAAGCCCAGCAAGGAAAAAAAAATACATTCACAAGCATAATTATTGTGGTCTGTTGGGAGTTTAAATGTTAACTTTGGCACTCTTTCCAGTTTATAGATGTTATAGTACAATCAGTTTGCCTTATAGCATCACAACATAACAGTATAGTACAACTTCATGGTAATATGTGCACTAAAATTCCAGTTAGAGGAGGGAGCTACCTGCAGGAACATCTATACACCAAAGACTGACAGAACTATCACAACCAATGTGAGCTTTTCGGGACTATTTACAACATGAAAGACACCTCAGATATTATACACATTTCTCCTCTGTTGATCATCTTCCCCTGGTGACATTTAAAAAGAAAAGAAATAAAATAAAAAATGTTTTGTGTGCCTCTTGTGTCCCCAGTTTCCTGTGCAATGGCTGTGAGATGAGAGTCCTTTACACATACCACTCACTGAAATTGGAGGACAGGCCACTGTGGCTGGTGGTGTTGTGCACTGCTGAGGCCGGGGACAGGGTGGTGTTGCTTTGGGTCTCCGTGGTGGGGGACACGAGGCCCGGGGGGGTGGAGGATTCGTAGCCGGAGCTTGCAGCTGGTGAGGAGTCTGATGCTGGTGGAGTGGATTCATGGACCTGTAGATGAAACACACACATAAGTATTTCTAAAAAAAAAAAAAAAAAAAAAAAGCCATACACACTTGGAGACATTTTGACCATGTTGCTGTGAATAAAACACGTTTTCATAGAGGAAAAAAAAAGAAAACTATATTTACCTTCATGTGTTTTCGTAGAGAGCTGGGGTGTGTGTAGGACTTGTCACACATTTTGCACAGATAAGGCTTGTCCGACGTGTGAACGTGCATGTGCTTCTTTCGGTCACTGCTGTTTGCAAATCTTCTGTCGCAGCCCTCAAACTCACACTGGAACGGTTTCTCTCCTGTAAGGGGTAGGAAAAAAATGCACAATTTTATGTATTTAAAACGACTCAGGCTGCTGCGTAATTAAATTAAAAAACAAGGAATGTGCTTATTTGTTCCGTGCGTAAAATTCGAATTTTAAAAGTTCTAATGCATTCCCACTTTTTCAGGGTTTTAACGCTCCTGGTTTAAAGACAGAGGACACTGGAGATGTTATTTAGCCTAAATAATGCGCATACTGGTGATTTGCAAAAGCATAGGGGGTTGGGAAAGGCGACTAGGCCGTCCTAAGTGGGCCTTTAGAGGGAGGGAAAAAAGGCATGCCATTTGCTGCATGGGAGACAATAAAAATCTAATTAGCACATGATCAATTTCATGGCACCGCAACGTTTTCACCCCCCTCAAGAAAATAGGTCCAAATGCGCAAAAAGGCTGCTAATGGTCCCGTCTGGCACCTCAGCTCAGATCAGATCAGGGGGCGAAAAAAAAGGGGGCGCGGGAGAAAACAAAAGGCTGCTGCGAACAGCCACATCTACACACACAGCGAACAGCATCCTCAAACTGATTCAGATATTTGATAAGATATGAGCAGGAGGAGGGGGGGGGGACAACAAGAAACAACAGCAGCGGATCAGATAAGAGCTGCTTTTACGCAGCGTCACGAGAAGGCTGGCAAATTTCCTCCCGAGCCCCGGACCAGTGTGCGCGCCCAACACCTCTACTGGCCTGTTCTGAGCGGTTAATAAAGTTTACTCTGACAAATAAAAGTCTCCAAATGCATTTACTGCGATTTGAAAAATACAAAAAAATAGGCGCTCAATAATGGGGAAGCAAATGATCGAATTCTAAATCCTTTCTTGCTTCTGCTTCGAAACTACTACACTGTTTTTCTTCTATTCTGAATTTGTCTTCACTAAGGATCGTAACGGATTTTTAAAAAATCTTTTTGAGTCAAACATAAAAGATCTGTGTTTGTCAGGCCTACCTGTATGCGTCCTCTTGTGGATCTTTAAGTTTTCCGACCGTGCGAAGACCTTTCCGCAGCCGGGGAAGGGGCACGGGAAGGGCTTCTCGCCGGTGTGCACCCGGATGTGGTTCACAAGTTTGTATTTCGCCTTGAACGGCTTGCTCTCCCGGGCGCAGTCCTCCCAGAAGCAGATGTGGTTGGTCTGCTCCGGCCCACCGACGTGCTCCACGGAGACGTGCGTGACGAGCTCGTGCATGGTGCTGAAAGTTTTGTTGCAGCACTTCTTGGGGTTGCTCAGCTGCTCCGGGTCGATCCACTTGCAGATGAGCTCCTGCTTGATGCACTGCTGCCTCATGTAGCGGAAGAAGGCACCGGGGTGGTGGTGGTGGTGGTGGGCTGCCATGTTCATGCCCATGTTCATATTCATGGAGCCGTACTGGTTGTGCAGCTGCGCGGCCGAGTACGGGTCGGTCCTCGGGCTGGAGACCTGGTGGTACTGCTCGGTGCGTCCGAACACCTCCCCCGGCAGCCCGAGCCGCATCTGGCCGTTCAGCACGTTGGGGGAGCCGTGGGAGGCGTGCTGCTCGTGGATCCCGGGGAACAGAATGTGGCTCTGAGTGTCTGTGTGGGAGTGATGGAGGGACCCCGCCGTGGGACCAAAAATAGCGTGCTGGCCGCTCGCCGGAGAGGATTCTCCGAAGCCGCGGCTGCGAAACAGAAAGTCCCTGGTGGAGTTGAAAGGGGAGCCGGTGTACGACGTGACATGGGCGGCGTGGGCCCCCAGAGCCGCCGCGGGGTAGCCGGGGGCCTGGCTGGTGAAGGCAGAGCTCTGTCCCGGGGAGAGGTCGTGGTTCAGCTTAAACGCGCCCATGTGCGCGGAGTCCACAAAGCTGTTCTGAGCCAAACTCAAGTCTCTCTCCTGCATCTCGCTCGCTGCTGAGTGATGCCTGGCGAACGAGCCCACTCCCAGTCCGGGGAACTGGTGGCCAGCATCCAGTAACATTATCTCACGGGCAAAAATCTTCTTTTTTTTCTCTCGTTTTTTTTTTTTTCTCTTTTTAAGCAGCACAGATCTCGACTATACAACGAAAAATAGATAAAAAATAAATAAAAATCAAATGCTGATGCTGTCAGGCAACGAGTCCAGCTTTAAAAACACCATGTTAGGCGTGACTCAAAGCGCTGCTCCGCTCATCTTAAAAGAAATAATCAAAACTTAACGAACAAAATTCGACTTGACTTGTGGCCAAAAAACGGAGAAAAATTCCAATGGAAAAAAAGAAGAGTTTTCTTGTGTCCTCTCCTCTTGACAATGTTTTTTTTTAAACAAACAAAAAAAGAATACACTTGAAGATTTAAATAATGATCTTACTGTAGGTGTCTCCTGCGCACGCAGAGCGAGAGTTCAGCTGGAGCATCGTCTCTCTGGCTCGCAGGAACCCAAAGTGTGTGTGTGTGTATGTGTGTGTTTCTCGCGGAGGGTCCCTGTTTCTCCGTGGACTGGCTCTATCTCCTCTTCCGCCCCCTTTAACTGAAGCCTGTTCATTCAATCCGCGCAGTCTCATTGGCCGCTGCGCCTCATCAATCCCAGGTGCCCCTCCAATAGCAGGTAGCGCTTTTGGCGACCTAATAGCGCAACGCCATTTTTCTCCCTCTCTCTCTTTCTCTCTCTCTCTCTTCCCCCCCTCCACTAAACAATTACCGCCTACTTTTAGGAGCAGATCGTTCTCTTTCGCGGGGGG
>NC_051435.1:17351897-17442856 GCF_001649575.2 Kryptolebias marmoratus | reverse complement strand
TATAGCCTATGGTCACACAGAATTCTGATCAGCTAACAAAGATATATTGTGTATAAATATATAAATAAATGCCCAAACCACAAATTTAAATTGAAAAATTGAATTTTAGGCCATTTCTTGTTCCCCGTAAGTCAAAAGAAGCGTGTGTGTGTGTGTGGCTCCATATGGAGTGCAGTGGTTTTGTCGCTGGTTGTGGAACAAACCACAGCTGGGCCTGCGCTGGTTCCCCCCTGCTTGCCACCAGCGGTGTGTGGTTCTGTCCACCCAATTTGCTCCCTCGGTGCTTCCCACGTTCACCACACCAATAAAAACAAAACCAAACATGCGCGTTGTGGTCAACCCTTCACTTGAATTACAGAACAGAGGAAGTTTGGTTGAAAACAAACGGTGATGTTAGAGCTCTCAGAGTGCCTCTCCTGTCACAAAAGTGTTGCTTCCTTATTTCCTGTTTGGTTATAAGGCAATTTTTGCCTGCTTTATTTGGTGGCACCATTCCACCACGCACGCACCATTTATCTAAGTTGAACTGGTTATGGTACAAGCCATCCACCACAGCCACTCATTCACTCGCGAGCCAAAAGGAAGTTTACTTACATTTTTCACCACATAAAAAAAGAAAATCCTCCCCAGCTGATTCTGTCGCTCCGAAATCACACACTCCTGCTACCTCCGCTCCCCTCACTCACTCTGGGCGACAAGTAATGGTGAAGGGCGAGGGAAAGAGTTTTTTAAAAAACTTTTTTTTTTCTAAACTTGTGTCTACTCTTTGCTCGGATTGTGTGTGTCTGTGTTCGTGCGCGCGCGCGTGCGTGTGTGTGAGCGTTGTGCGCCTCTTTCTCCCAGGCCTATTCCAACCCGCACCACAGGAAACGCAGTGAGCTGATCCAAGTTCAAAGTCACGTATGCCGACCTCCTCTAGTAGAAGTTCTTTATTTTTTGTGTGTGTGTGTGTGGGGGGGGGGGGGGTGGAAAACCACAGAACATTCCCCCAGATGGGAAGAGGAACCCCCCTACCCCCAAAAAAGAAAAAAAGAAAAAATAAGAAAAAGCAGAACTCAATCGGTAAGAGGCGGCTGCATGCGAGGCTGGGAGGGGACAAGAAGGAAAAAAAGGGGGTCCTACAGCCTACCCTCCCAAAGAGCAATATTTCAACAGGTTCTTGGAAGGCACTAAGGCACCCAGATCCGCGACCTGCACATGTAAGTCATAAATCAGTTAGAATATCACCCGGGATCTGAAAAAGGAGCTCCCGAGATGAAGTGACAGCGTCTTAATGAGGAGAAGCCCATCAATGGGAGCGACATCAGGGCGAATAATACCGCTGCCTGTTATCTGACAGTATCAATATGTTGACACACTGGAACGGTACTTGTGTGGCTTCCGCGACCCTGCGTTTCATGGCTGTTTGACCTATGACCCCTTTAAGACCACATATGCCCCCCCCATGCCTCCCCCCCCCCCTCTCTCTCTCTCATTCTCTCTCTCTCTCACACCACACCCCCTTTGGTAAAATAACCCAGTTTATAACAAAGCGTCTTTGTTTTTGGACGCGCACACACCCGTCGAGCGTAAATCTGAAGCTGCGAGTCAATAATATGGACTCCCGTCTTATTTTCTATTTAATACATGAATGAATAAATACATAAATCCACCTTTAGTTGCACCGTGCGGCAGCCTGAAACATGAAACTGTGCGTGATGTTTCCGAGCAGCCTGTGCAGACAGTGAGCGGTGTTCGTGGCCCGTTTCAGCACCAGAACCGCGCGTTCTGATTTGTCCCATCCGCCTGGATTGGGTTCTAGGCTTAATTTAATTTTATTAATATTATCATTAATGTTATCATTGTATCGTGGCGCTTCATTTGATGTGTATGAAACAGAGAGCTTAAAAAAAAAAAAAAAAATCATAAACAATGCCCCCGCTGCTCCTGTGTGGTTTATGGGCTCCCAGAAGGTTTATTTATTTATTTATTTTTTTATCTGGGCCCGATTTATTTATTTTACTACATTCTCGGTGTTGCAGATCCCACAGAGGATTGGGGTTTTCATTTTCATTTTATTATTTATGTAAATTTAAAGTTTTGAGAGGAAAAAAAGGGGGTCAACATGGAAGTAAAATTAGTTCACAAACCGAGCCCAGTGTCCTAAAAAGCAGCAGCATAAACCATCATCCAACTGATTTATTTGCATTTAATGCAGCTGTCCCTCTGTAGGAAAAAAAAAAAACTGCCGAGTAAAGGCTTCCCCTTAAATCCTAATGATCAAGTTCATTAATCATTTTATAAAACTATGCAACAAGCCAACATTGAGCAGAGCCACTTCGTCTGAGTGAAGCTGCAGTAAACAAATGTCATCTCCAGCACACCTCCTGCACCATGTGGCCCATGGCTACAGCCCGGACTGCAGCAGGTATGCAGCTTTTAAGAGAGGGATTTAAACTTCCATCAGGAAGGATGGGGAGCAGGGGCGGGGGTGGAATAAGGGAGTAAATATGTAAATAATAGTAATGACAGATTTGCTGTTAAAAAACAAAAACAAAACTACCATCAAAAAGTCCAATTAGATAAATACAGCTGGACTGCCTGAGAACCTCCAATGTTGCACTACTATTATAAAATAATTGGCTGAGATAAATAAATAAATAAATAAATAAATAAATAAATAAATAAATAAATAAATAAATAAATAAATAAATAAATTTCCTAATGAAAATCAAACCTCTGAAATGAAGCCTAAATTTTGGACTTTTTGTTTTGTTTTTGTTTAATCGTCTTAATGTTGGAATTGTTGCTTGGCAAAAACTCAATTCACAAATTAAAGTTATTTTTTTTCCCAATTAATGTATGACCAAATAGTTAATTATATTTATAAATGAAATCTCCCAGTAGAAGTTAATGGCTATGCGAGGTTAAAAAGCGTCGAAGCTTAAAACTGGTCTAAAAGCTAGTTTTGTGCGCATTTGTTTATGTTTATATGTTTGCTGTTTACTATGTATTTTTATACTGTTTTTATATTTATTTGTTTTCAATACAGAGAGGCATTTTTCGCCCACATGTTCGCTTTGATCATCTCATTGATTTTCCTGTTAAATAATGTTTTTAAAGCTGCATGTTTTGGAACTATTTCTCCCAAAAACTCCCCTCCAAATAAACTGAACAAACACATCGCTCCGGATTTTTTATATATTTATATAAGCATATATTTATTTTTACGAGCTCCAAATACGGGACCAGGGCTGCTCGTTTCTTTATTAATAATTAGCCAGTTATTTATTTATTTATGGTAGATTTACACCAGTATATTTGGACACCCAATCCGCGCGTGGACCAGAACGCGCTTTGTCACAACAGACTGAAATTTCGGTCATCCGCGAGCGCGAGCTCCAGTAAACAGATCCGCTGATAACTTTTTAGTGAGTACAACTTTTTGGAGTCAGCAGCGATAAAGAGAGTGAGGGGGCGGAACCCTGCTGGGCCCCTGCGCTGAACGACAGCCAATCGCTTCGTCCTCCTAACTGCCAGTCACCGAAATCCGTCCAATACCCGCAGTGCCATTTCTAAACTCTATTCCCCACTGTGTCCTCCAACTGTTGTATGTTCTGCCAATCGCTTGAGGACAGAGTGGGGAAAGGAGCAAAGCAGAGTTAGAAGCCGGACAAAAAGAACTTATAGAAAACCCTTATATCCATATTTTCCTCATGTTTTAGAGCGCGTGGTGTGCTTAGTGCGGATGGACTTGTCCCTGTAAGTTATGGAACCCCCTTTAAGCAAGAGGAACCCGGCGATCAGATTAGCGGATTTGGCAGCAACTCAGCCCCTTCCTCATCAGAATATGACAGGCTTCCCGGGGCTAGGGGGGCATCACCCTCTTTCCCACCATGCCCACCTCCACCCTGGGGAGCTGGGCAACGACCCCGGAGTGGCACTCACTCCATTTGGACCAGAGCACATGGCACAGACAAATGCTCTCAAACTTAGCCCGTCTCAGCACATTCAGAGCCACCCCGAAGCCCAGATCGCGGCGTCTTTCACTCCCGCTCAGACCACAGTTGGTTTCCCCGTGGCTCACCCCCACTCAGGCTACTCAAGCAGCAGGGACTTCATCCTCAGGAGAGAACTCTCAGCCTCTGCTATGCATGCACTTGGCGACCAGCATAGTTCCGCCTCCTCCCCTCATCACCATGGCATGTTCATTTCGCCAACAGGTGCTTATGGGCACGCGGAAAGTGGGGCCCATTCACTTTTTACTGGACTTCACGAGCAGGCGTCCCCAGGCGCGCACCACCACCACCACCATGCCCTCAACGGGCAGATGCGCCTGGGTCTGCCGGGGGACATCTACGGCAGGCCGGAGCACTTCGGGCACAGGCCGGAGCACCACTATGGAGCGTCGTCTCTGCACAGCTACAACTCCATGAACCTCAACGTGAACATCGCCTCCGCGCCTCACGGAGCCGCGGGGGCGTTTCTGAGGTACATGCGGCAGCCCATCAAGCAGGAGCTCATCTGCAAGTGGATCGAGCCGGAGCAGAGCCAGAAGAAGCCCTGCTCGAAGACGTACAGCACCATGCACGAGCTTGTCAACCACGTCACGGTGGAGCACGTCGGGGGACCCGAGCAGAGCACTCACGTCTGCTTCTGGGAGGAATGTCCGCGCGAGGGCAAGGCGTTCAAAGCGAAGTACAAACTGATCAACCACATCCGAGTTCACACCGGGGAGAAGCCCTTCCCGTGTCCGTTCCCCGGCTGCGGAAAGGTGTTCGCGCGCTCGGAAAACCTCAAAATCCACAAGAGAACACACACAGGTCAGTGCTACATGTCACTGTTTGAAAGGCAGGAGAATAAAGTCAGTTTCACCTTGTTTTTTTTAATCCACGTTCTGAACAGACCGTCATTTCGCTCGTGCGTAATTGCGCGCAGAAAGAAAAATAAACCCTCCGCGCAAAAACTAACCGCGTTTTATTTTCTTTCTCCCATCTAAACTTTTTTTCTTTACTTTCCCATGCAAACCTCTGCGGTAGGCGTGAAAAGCTTAGAGCATACGATTTGTAAAACGTGCTTACGTACATACTGCTGCACGCGTAAATGTAATTTGCCCCGCAGGCGTAGGACGTTTTTACGCAAAGGCACAGTCTGCATATGGAGGAGGTCACGAGATGATACACGATTTCTACATAAAAATGCAAAACACGTGTGTTGAATTTAGTCACTTTTACGATTTAAACCTTCAAGGGAACAGACTGTGCCAGATTCTACCCTCTCCGTCCTGTCATGTCTGCGGAGAAACATCCAATAGCGTCAACCAAAACAAACCCGGGGTTTAAATACTGTGAATCGTTTCAGGTTTTGTCAACCTTGAGTTGAAAGTTTTTATTTTAATTTTTTGGTGTTTTACACAGATTTATGTTCCAGTTGAGGCTTCTCAGGGGACATTGATTTCCATTTTGTGCAACAACGTACCTCTCGTCTTTAACGGATCATTTAAAAGCCCACATGGAATAAATCATCTTAAGTGATCAGAGAGTCCGAGTTACGTCGTTCCATCATATTTCAAAACAAATAAAGAGCGTAGAGGTTTTGGGGGTAAAAAAAAAGCATTTTGTTTCATCTTTTTAGTTTGACATGTTTTGTGTGTCTCCTGGTGGTCTCCTGAGTGCCCCCTCCTTTCCGCCCACATGCACGCATGAAAAACCAGAAGGCCTCGAGGCATGTTACACGTGTTCACGGAGAAATGTAGCCCACTTTAAGATAAGGGGGTGAGCAGCAACAGATCATACACCCCCCCTCCCCAACCCAAAATGCACTCCAGACTAATTAGAAACAAACTTTTGTTGCGTAAAGCTGACAGGTTGTCTTTCAGTGTCCCCCGCGTTTATTTTCAATTTTTATTTAAACATTTGCTTTTACTAAATTGGAAATTTAAGATCCCCATCTCCGTCCTAAAAGTGTCTGTTTCTTGTGCATTCAAGGAGAGAAGCCCTTCAAGTGCGAGTTTGACGGATGCGACCGAAAATTCGCCAACAGCAGCGACCGGAAGAAGCACTCCCACGTGCACACCAGCGACAAGCCCTACTACTGCAAGGTGCGCGGCTGCGACAAGTCCTACACGCACCCCAGCTCGTTGCGCAAGCACATGAAGGTGCACTGCAAGTCCCCACCGCCCCCCAGCTCCACCAGCCTCACCTACATCTCCTCCACGAACCCTCTCGGCGGGGACGCGCTGTCGCCCGTGCCCGACGCGCACAGGACGCGCTCGGCGAACCTCTCCTCCCCTCAGGTCACCAACCTCAACGAGTGGTACGTGTGCCAGGGGAGCGGCGGGGCGCCCAACCACCTGCACACCCCCTCCAGCGACGTGCCAACGTCTGACTCGGACGACGAGGACTCGTTCAGAAATTCGGACCCGAGGACGATGCTCTGATGCCTCACGGAGCTGACCCATTTCCAACACTAAAGTCGGGCGAATTACCACTGATTGTAGGTGCATTTTTTCCCCCACAGGTGATCCCTGATCCTTAACTTAAATTGAAATCAAGCTCAATCAGATAATAAAAGCTAAACAGACTGCTTAAAATGACCCAGATTTGACTGGAACTTTTTATTTATTTGTTTGAAGATTCATACACAGGGTTTAAATTATAACTGACTCATCTGATGTGCTAAAATGCCAGTTTCCCCCCACCTGACCTCAAATCATCTTGACGCAGTTAGGACTATATTTAATCAGTGTCACATGAAAGGAGGGTGGGGAGGGGGGGACACTTGTAACCTTACAGGTGGCAACAAGCAGTTAAATCTTATAAAAAGAGGCCTTTTAAAACAACGTGCTTTCTTTAATGTGCAGTGGTACAGAAATGAGGCAAAAATAAACAAGGGGACAAAAAATTTTTTTTCCAAGTGTCTTAAGGGGTTGTCATTTTTCAGATTTTTAAAAAAATGTTTGGGTGGAATTTTGTAATATTTAAAAACTTATTTAAAACTGTATTTTATGCAAGAAGGAAGAAAAAATACACAAGTGTACTGCTTGTTAAAGTCCCTTGAGACACTAAATGTCTCCACCAGACAGACCCTGTAGGATTTGTACATATGTGTAATTGTACCGATGCTTGTGAATGTTGTGTAGTTTTTATTTGCAGAGGGATTTGTTTTGTACATTGTAATTTATTTTGCTGGTATCAGTGTCGTCACAGAAAACACCAAAGAATAATAATAATTATTATAATAATATGAGTTTTGGTGATGTATGTAGAGCCCTGCTGATGTTTCATTTTTTTAAAAAAAAAATAATGTTTTAACACTTTGGGTTTATTTTTTATTTGTGCTTTGTAAGAAGAAGAAGAAGAAGAAGAAGAAAAAAAAGAAGAAATCATCTACTTGAATATATAGGCTGTGTAATGTGAAGAGTCCTTTTTCTCGCATGCCTTTTGTAGTGATCTGTCTTTCATTTGGAGGTGCATGGTGTCTCTGGACATGATGGATAAGAAAAAAAAAGAAAGAAAAGCGAAAGGAGTGGGGTGAATCAACTTGATGTTCAGAATTTTATTTACAACCTAAAAGTCATGCTAAAATTGAATAAAAATGTCAGGAATCATTCGGAATGATTCTGATTTAAGTTGGCGTGAATAATAGGGTAATTTGAAGGTGTAAATATTGTCAGTTTTGGTAGGAGGTAGTGAGCTTTTTCACCTTTTTTGTATTTAGAGGTTGCACCAGTCCTGTTAAACAATGCCTTCAGTTTTATTGTGAACTGTAAATAAGAGTCAACAAATCATCTGTCTGGCCTTAAATGAGAGACTTGATGTGTTCCTTTGCCACGTCCCTGACATTTCTATCAAACCTCCACTGTTCCCAGAAACAGGCCCATATATATAACAAGGCCCAAAGAAGACTCGGTAAGAAACTAATCACCGAGCTAATGGGGGAAACTTATAGCCCCCTGATGGCTCGAACCTCTGAAAAGCTGCGACTAAACACAAAGCGGCCGAGGCATGAATCATTCATGGGAAAAATAAAAGATAAAAAGATATCTGACAATAAGCAAAGCCTTGTATAGAGTGTATTAAGAGAAGAAGAAGAAGAAGAAGAAAAAAACTTCCCCCCACCTCCTTATTTCCTCCATTAAAACACAGAATCTCACTTTCAAAGCTGTCCAGTCTATAGAATTAAAATTGTTCTGTTCTTCACTTCAAAGGCTGCAGGTTTCACGAGAGGAAGCCCGGCCTGCTTTGACAGTCTTCGTGGCGAGTTAGAGGGGTTTTTTTTTTGGCTCATTTGAATGTGTCCGGTTGCACTAACTGCCACTAAATTACGTAAATATCAAAGCGGCGAGAAACAGGGAAGAGATGCGAGAGATGTCACTGCGAACACTCCGCTGACAGGTAGAGGACACACATGCAACAGGGAAAGAAATAAAAGGAGAAAAAAACCCTCAACAACACACACTTCTGTAGCCTTAATGTTGTCTCCATAAACACACCTGAGGTCTGGGAGATTTGGGGACTGAATTTTCAGATTTATTCGGCTCAGAGGACCCTCAGGAGGGAGGGAGGGAGGGGGATTTGCATGTAAGTTCAGCTTAGATTGCTGTTTTAAAAGTACACACTGGACAGTGTTAAATCAAACCGGAAAAAAGGTTACCCTCAACTATATCAAGTGGTGCAGTTTGAAAAAGTTTACCCCAGTAGTTTTCCTGATAAGCAATTCTGAAATGCAGGTCCACACTCAATGTAAACAAAGCACTTTTATCTGCTTAATGAACTCAACAACCTGAGCATGATCACGAAACAGTGCTCCAAAATTGTCAAACTTCTCCATCCCATGCCGGCTCTCCCATTGATGTCGCCACTCTTGACCCATTTTCAGTCACTTCTGGTGTTTCCGGAGGTAAACAAACGCATGATGGCAGGCGTTTACGAATATTACCCTTACAAATCTCCAGTTCACTTTATGGAGATGATGTGAGGGAGGAAACAAATGGGCTGAATTTGTTTCTCATGTTATGATTTTTATTTTGATTGTTTCTTTTTTACCAGTCTTCATGAAATGGCAGTGAGTACCTTTAAAGCACTTTGAAAACATCTAAAAAAAAACATTGAATCATTAATAATAAACACCAGAAATTGACCTAAAAAACCCACAAAAACAGAACAGTTTTCACCACAACAAACAACTCTCTTCACTGAATCACTGAAGCTACCTGGGGCTCCTTGGTTTAAGGAGCCCCCAAAATAATCCTTGTCTTGTTTGGAAACAAAATAAAATGAACAAGATGAAAAATAAACCAGAGGCAGTTCCAAAAACAAACAAAACAAAACCAAAAAAAATGGAAGAGGAAGGGGGGCACAGAGAGGTGGGTGGGGGACTAAAAAGGAGTGAAGCAGTCACCCTTCAGTGAGAAACGCTTTGAAGTCCAACTTATTATCTGAGGAATACTTTTCGGTTGTCCTAACGACGCAGCTGAATGGGAACGGCTCTCCTTTGTCAGCGATTTGTTCTCCTTTAGTGGGACGGCCGTGAAAATCACTTACATGGGCCCACCTTAACATATACACTGCCTGCAAATCAGTAACTGGCAAGAGTCAGACATGCAGACGCCACTTTGGAGAGGACAAAGAGGAGAGAAAGAGTCGGGGGAGAGAAGGGGGGGGAGTAAAAGTCCCAGTGAGTGAGAACATCACTGCCTCTCAATTGCGCCCCCGTTAAATAATAAAAAAAAGAAAGTCCGAACGGTAATTTCTCAGACTGAGCCAAAACAAACGCGCTCCTGTCAGACTTTACAAGCTTTATCCATCTCTGTGAATGCTGCCTGCACAATGCATGCGCACCAAAAAGAAGAAGGGAGGGAGGAGGGGGGCAGCCATGTGAAGTGATGATTCTGGTCACAAAAAGTTAAAAGAGTCTCGGTTAAATAAATAAAACGCTTGATCCGAGCACCTGCAACAGAGAGAGGAGGAGGAGGAGGAGGAGGAGGAGGAGGAGGAGGAGGTGCAAAAGCTAGAAGAGCTCAAACAGTGTCTCTATTTTTAATTTTTTTAACTCTCTTTTTTTTGGAAGTGGGGGGCGTTGGAAGGTGTTGAGACCCTAAGCAGCACCTCTTCACACCGACAACCCCCCACCCCCACACCACCCCCCTTCTTCTTTGAGATCGCACACAGAAACACCTTGTGACAGCTTCGGCCCGTTTTAAATCAGATCACACTTTCCTCCTCATCCTACACGAGGCGGAAATAACAAAAAGAAAGAAATGAATTAATTAAAAATTAAAAAAAAAAAGAAAAGAAAGACTGATAAACGAAAGTCAAGACCCCATGGAAGGACCGACTCTAACCCGAGAAAGCAAATTAATGTGGATTTGCCTATTTTCGTGCAGGTTACAAGCAGACGTGTTCACACCTCTCCAGTAAAACTTACAGCACAATCCTCTTTTTTTTTAAACTCAACTTTTAATAAAGTAACACAACTGTGAAGTCAATGATGTTAGCTTCTAAATGAACATTGTGCACCTTTGGGGCAGATTTACACCTGCTTTTTTTTTTTTTTTTCCTCAAACTTTTTCCAACTGTGACCTCTTTTTCTCACAAACACACCTTTTTCCCTTCATGTTCCCATATTTGCATTCCAGGCAGTTTGCCAACTTTTTTTTTCCCCCCTCCAAGCTCCCTACCTTACCTGATATTATGTTTCATGGGGAAGACAGAAAATGAGGCTGGGATAGCTGCAGCCACTTCCAAAAAAAATAAAAAATAAATAAATAAAAATCCTGTTTTCTAATAGAAGCAGACAAGACAAGAGGAGCAGAAGTCAGGTGAAGATTCTGCTTCAATTCGGTGGAAACTTTAAGGTGCACCTAAACGTTGACTGTATCCGAAGAAGGAGGACTTCTTTTTTTTCAGCTGGGAATTCTTTGTCCCGTTTCCCAATCGGCTTGACGGATGTCTGCAGGGGGAATGTCGCGCCTCTGCAGCCCAACTTCAGCAGCTGTGCTTCACCTATTAGCCCCGATGTGTTTCCCAAAGGAGCGCAGGACTGACAAAAGGCTCCCAGAGGGGGTTTTACTCAACTGACCTGGACCTTTTAGTTTCATAGAAACTTCATTAAATCAATTAGCTACTGTGCACATCACCATTTTTATATTTCACCTTGCTATAAAGCGATATGATGAACCCATATAGGTTTGGAAGAAATTATCAGAACCTGATTAATCCTAAAGATGGAAATTCATCTTTAGACATTTAAGGCCATGCCAAAACCAACTGTTTTATAAAATAAATTGCCCAGTTTTAAATTATTTAAATTTATTTCTAACTGAAATAAAAAATAATATGACAAATTTTACATAAATGTTTAGTAGTCGTCTGCTAAATTATATTTAAGGTGTAAAAGGAATAAAAGCAAAGGTGTACGAGAAAAATATAAGAAAAGGAACAGAAATAAATTAATAAAAAAGTGATACACTACTTCTGTTGTTTTCACATTAAAATAAACACGATTCATGAGCATTTATTGAACACTTTAGTCGTTATTTCCTTATATTTGTGATTTTTACATGTTTGATAATCATTTTAGTGTATAACTACTAATAATCTCTGAAGTTATAGATCGGTGTAACACCAACATTAAAGCATTTTAACTGAACCTGTTATGGACGAACTGATTTCCCTGTGTTGTCGCAGGCTGCTTGAGCACTGCTGTTCACGAGAGCGTGATACATCACTCAGAAGCTGACGTAATATCTGGTGGCTCGGTAACATCTGTGGGGGTAGAGACTTGGTGCCAATCCAAAGCCCCCATCCCAGGACTGGGAGCCACTCCAAGGCAGTAGGTGAGGGGGAGCAAGGTCGTCCACGGACAACCGCATGAGTTGGGCCCCGCTTTACCTGGCCCATTATACGGCCCACCGGCCAGAAAGTAGAACCTAAAGTGCGGATAAGCGTGAGCATGCTGCCCCGGTAGTCTTTTATTGAATGACAAGGCTTTCCTAAAAGCCTCTAAATGCAGGATGTAGGCTTCAGCGTACTTGGAAAGTAGGGATGAGCGGGTGGAGGGAAGTGGTGAACTACTCCATCAGAGAGAACCAGATGGACTTTTTAGTGTTGGGTGTTTGGATTTTGTATACAAGGGAGAAGCTGCTTGTAAGCAGCAGCTCTTTTGGCAAACATAAAACAAATTATGTGACTTGTTCTTTCTGAAAAATAAAAAAAAAGAAAAAAGTTGTATTAGCACCATAAGTACAATATTGTAACTATACCAATATAAGTAGACTTATCAACTCCACAAAGCAGCTAACCTTACACATGCTTATGCTCACACACGGTGCATCTCGGCCCTCATCATAAATAAAGGATTACTTTTACCATCATGGGCCCTGATAATCTAATTTAAATCCACATGTCTACCTCCCCTCCTTCCTTATATCTTAAAACTTATCAGCGATTGAGTAAAATTATAGAACCATACTTCATTCCACCCCCATCACCCTCTCCGTAGTGGGGAAAGATGGTATCGGAGACAGATTTGGGCAAAACTATCATGGCTGCAAACATCAGAGGGCTGGGCCTGAATGCATCTGGTTTTATTGCAGAAAAGGTCATCGTCCAGGGAGGAGAGAAATCCCTCGAATGCAGCTGGGAAAGGGAGGGGGGGAGAAGGGGCTTCGTCGTTGGGAACCAGAGAGAGGACAAGAAAAGGCTTAGATCCGGATAAAGAGGAAGAACATGAGCGAGGGGAACTCGAGCATTAGTCCTGTTAATAAAAGAAAGACAAGGGGGCATTTGTGCCAACAACAGATAAGAGTCTAACTCCTGCTCCGGCTACAAACATCTGGCTTTCCGCGTAGCTGAGCCCCTGCATGTTCATCACGGGCAAACTGGTGAAGTTGGTCACCAATCTTTCACAGCTTCCAGGCTCACCCTAGGACCCCTAATCCAAGGTGATAAGCCAGAGCACTAATGGTAAAGCATCCAGTGGGGAAACACTGCTGCCTGCTCAGCTACGTGGTGCCCAGACCTCCCTCTGACTTCACGGAGAAGCCTGCGTGGATCCCAAACATCACAAGCTTCAAGCCCATTGGCTTTAGCGGACCCGGGTTTGCTGACGGCAGATATGGCTCTGAATGGTCAGGAGGGAAAATGTGGCGTCTTGATGTTTTCCAACTGACCAGGGATAAGCCCGAAAGGAAATATGGCTGGATGGGCAATAAAGACTGAGATATGGGGGTCTCCATCTGACCCTGAGCTTCAAAGAGATGCGGGCTCGGTCTGGTGGGGCCCTGAAAATGAGGCTTATAAGGCAAAAATGATGGAATACTGAGATGACCTATTGTGGTCCAGGAAACAGCTCAGATGTGTCTTCACCCACTAAACCATTTCCTCTTTCTTCCTGTACTCCTGAATTAATATTTAGCTTAACAAAATCACTGCAAAAGTATAGTCAGACAGAAATCAACTCTTCACGACAGATAGGGAGGCAGTAAGCTCTTTCGACTTGCTGTGAAGATACTGATGACAGCCATAATGTGTCTGGTTGTCCCACAGGACACTTGGCTCTGGACTGTCCCAATCACAAGACTAATTGTATAATTAGGGCAGCTCCACTGGGGACGGTGACCCCGTGGCCCTTTCGCAGACACTTGTCATGCAGTAAATGACAGTATATCTCACAAAATATCAAAGCTTATCCATCTTAGCACTGCACAAAGAGGGGGATTCCATTAGTGTGACTGATTGTTCGCCAACTTTCTCAAAGGAGAACCTTTAAGTCTCACAGAAACCTGTGATATAAATGCTCATATGACTCTCCGTAACCTTAGCATACTCTAATGAGAGCCTTCATTTCAATGGGAGGCGAAACAAACAGGTAACAAGGTAATTTGATAAGAAATGCAACACTCCCCTCCTTTGCACAGAAAAGTTAGTTTCCCATAGACAGCTGCTCGTTCTAAGTTTTTTTTTTAAAAATTACCTTGCACATCATTATCTTTGTAAAAAGTTGGAGTATGAGTTCCCATTGACAAGGGCAGTGGCAGGTGATGCCCCAAGGGGCGGCGGGGAGCCAGAACTAGAAGTAGGAGGTGCTTCAGTTCTGTCTGGAGGTTAGGCCACTTCTCCATCCAGGAGGGCCCCCATAGGTGCCCTCATTAAGCGGGGCCCCTGTTGCACCGAGCGGCGTGCGCGTGTTGAGGGGAGGTGCGGAGATCGGCCCCTCTCTCACCCGGCCTCTGTCTGTCTGTCACAGCTCCTATAGGGGGAAAACTCTCAGTCTGAATTATAATAAGCCACCCGTGTGCTTTGTTGGGCAAAAACTAAAAAAACAAACTAAAAAAAACCCTATTCTAATTGTGCATTAGAGTCCAAACCTCTGGGAAAGACAAATAAACTGAATCATCACTTGAAAATAAAATAAACCTGCAAGGGAATTACCAAAAAGAGGATTTCTAAGTTATTTGTAGGCAACTTACGTCTAAATTGGTTTATCTTTTAGGACGCCTGCATGTAAAGCAGGAGCGTCAAAACTCAGTTAGGCCAGAATAAAATGTTAGTCCTATATCTGAGGGTTAATCTCAGTCAGTATTTATTGTAAAATATATAAACAGAACTTGATTTTGAGATGCATCATATTAAGTTATTTATGTAGAAATATAAATTTCCTCTTCCAAATGACATATTGTAAAGAATTTATAACAAACATGGCTTATCAGTTTAAAAAAAAACAACTTTAAAAAGATTTATCCTTACCATTTCTTTCATGTGCCTTGCTCTCTTTCAGACGTTTTTCATTTAATCTTTCTTAGTAATTCATTTGATCAAAACCCATTAAGTCAGCTATAGAGTAATGCTTGAATAAAAATCCCAACATGCTACTAAAATTTGATGTTAAAATGAGAACAGAATACATTAAAAACACATCTTTTGACTTCTTTTCTTAGCTTTAAATTCATCTCCAGGAGGTTCTTTGTTGCTCATTGTGCATCAAAATAAACAATTTGCTAAAAAAAGAACCAAACTCTGACTTTATTTTCAGGCTTCACAATTTGCTAACTTCTGTGAGAAGTCTGAGTAAGTGATAAAAACTCAATCTGTCCCAGACTGGGTAGCCGCTTAAACGTTACCTTTTGGGGCAGATAAAATGATAACAAGTGCCGGACCTGGCCCGCGGGCTTTGAGTTTGACACATGCGGGCAACTTAACAAATAAAGTTTGTTCAAACTTCTCCCTGCGCACTGTGACCGAGATTCAAAGGGCAAGTGGTGTTTCATTAATCGGACCCCCGTTTACATTAGAGTCTCAGAGAGAGGATTAATGTCAACTACGTGTCTTTTTAATCTTTTTTATATATTTATGTATTTTTTTATGCAACATCCCTCGGTAATATGCCATTCTGAGTTGATCCCAATGGAACAAACCCACCTCTTTGCTGCGTAAAACGCGCGTAGTTTCCCAAAAGGTCTCGTTTAGTTCACCGTGTTTGCTGTTGCTTAATTAGACGCTGCATTTGGAAGCCCCTGTTCCAGATTTATTGCTTATAAATATACATATAAAAGATGAGTTTAAATCTCTTTAAACGGTGGGACAATTAAGGCCACTTTGGGGGGGAAGACGACGACTCCTAAATTCTCAGGTTAACGCGCGGGTTTGGATCCCAACAAGATCCTAAATAGACTGTTTCTAAATGTATTCATTGTCCTTTCTGACAGAAGCCAATAACTGCCACCAGAACGTGGTTTCCCTGTAAAGAGCCACATTAAAGGACACTGAAGGAAGGAAGGAAGGAAGAAAGGAAGAAAGAAAGAAAAAAAAAAGCCACAATACAGGACAAAGAAAACACTATCCAGCTCAAGGACCAATGAGGGCTTTTCTTTCACTTTTCAATAATTTGTGGTCGTGCTCGGGATTAAGAGAGGGCTCTTGACTCTCTCTTTCACACTAAACCAAGAGTGCTTGTCAGCAACTTGAAGGAAGGGTTAGGGGGAGTGTGTGTGTGTGTGTGTGTGTGTGTGTGTGTGGGNGGAGAATAATACGTGAGTGCGGGGTTATCGTGTTTAATTGGATCGGGTAGTGTCATGTTGCAGCGCGGAGCACGGCAGACAGGAGAGAGCCACACTTATCCCGTTCAGATGTTTAGATAAACACAATTAACCTTCGGGATTGATGTTTGTTCCTAAATGGAACTGATGAGAACCGTCTGACTCCTATAGGTTCTGTTGTCGCGGCGTCTCCCCCGCGGAAGCGCAGCGCGCCCAGGGCGCGGAGCGGCGAAAGGTGCGCGCAGCTGTGCGTGCAGGTGCACGCGGCCTGCACCTGCTCAGGGAAGGGAGGAGGCTGAGGAGCTGGGTGGGGGGTGGAGGCCGGTGCAGATCAAAAGCTGGATGGCTGGGTGGGTTGGGGGGGGAGTAATTTTGTACGAAAAAAAATGGGTGAATTAGCACCTGATTCACGTCTTAGCTGTTATTCTGTTGGTCGGGATTTTAAAATGCGCAAATGGGGTTGTTGGTTGAACGGAGCCGCGCCACACACACACACACACACAGACACCTGGCTTCCTTCGGTCCAGTGGAGCTCGACGCGGATCGGCACTAGCTGATCAGGTTCTCCTCAAACCTTCACGTGCCGCAGATAAATAAGTTCAAAACTGCGACGCCTGGATGAAGCTCTGCAGAGCGCGATCAGATTAGCAGACACACACACACACACACATACACGCGGGAGAAAAGTTGCTTTAATGTCCGACCTTTTTATTTTCTAATATTAACGTAGACATATAACATATATATATTAACCATTTCTTGCACGAAGACGGAAATTAACCATCATTTTAAGTGAACTGAGTTAAAAGCCTAATTGCCTATTAGGAGCAGGCGCGAAATGATGATTTCTGCTCCTGCTCGTGTGTGATCATACACACCTCAACTCTTCGTTTTATGAGGTGTTGTTGTTTTTATTTCCTTTTTATTATTTCCCTCTGTCAATTCTAGCGCGGTGCGTTCAGGGACAACAGGAATTGTTCGAATGAGTCGAAGTTGCGCTTTAATTATTATTTTTTTTCTTATTTAATACACCCATTTAATTAAGGAGAAAGTGCATTTTGATCAGAGATATTTCGGCATGAACCAACAGCCCGGGGACCAAGAATGCCAATAAAGGAAACTTCTGGGATGTTCGAAACTCCAGTGGAATGACAGGCGAAGCTTTAGAATGCCATAAATAAATAAATAAATCTTCATAAAGTTGTAGAGCGGTGCCTGGAGTCTGATTATGCCACCCCTCCTCCTCTTCCTCACTCCTGGCAACAAGCAGACAAAGCGGGCGGGTTTCTGGGGGTCTCCGTCGGGCCGGTCAGCCCTTTGATCTGGGCCCGGTTAAGAAGAAGTAGTGAATCCGGAGAGGAAGAGGAGGAGGAGGAGGAGGAAGAGGGGGGAGGTAATGCCACCTATAGAAATAATTTATTTTTTTAAAGCAACACAAAATGTGGCACAAAGTATCATCTTTGACGCCACGATCCCTACTTTGCAAAACCGGGAAGCTTCAAGCCCCGAGGACCTTCACTTCTTCTGTTCCTAAACACGGTTTCTTTCTTTCTTTCTTCTTTTTTCTTTTAACAAGCAACAGATCATTCTGGGAGGAAACGGGCATCAAGAACTTCAACTCTGCATGAAGGCCTTCAGAGAGCTGCAGAGTGTAATACAGGAATAATAAACATCTTTAGAACAGATGCATGACTTGCTTGATTAATAAAAAATATAGGAAGATTAATTGATTCAAATATATATTTTATCTAGCTTTTAATTATTAGACAATAAACACAGCCCCCGATTCCATCCTCTTTGCTGCGGATAAAAGAGCTTTTTAAATGGAGTTAGTGATGGTCCACTTGGGCCAGATGAGTCTCGATTTTAAGGGAACAAGACTCAGTTAAAATAAATAAATTAATTAATTAATAAAAAAGGACTATAAAAGAGCTAAAATCAAACCACACTCAGGAGGCAGGAAATTACCGCAAATACCATGTATGGTGCGTTTACGTCCCCACTATTATTATTATTATTATTATTATTATTATTATTATTATTATTATTACCATCACTTTCTTATTTGATTTTAGCTGCTAAATTATTATTTTTTCCTGAAACGAAGAAAACAAAAGAGCTAATTTCTTTCCAATTTAAAAGCCCCGCTTTTAAATATATATTTTTAAAAGCAGCAATTGATAAAGAAAAATACATTTTGTTGTGTGCCTGAGGGGCTGTGAAATGCTCCAAATTAAGAGCAGATTTGAACACTTTTGTCACACTTTTTCTACGAAGGAACAGCTTTTGGAAAAGAAAAAAAAAAATCCACAAAAAGCATCATTCCTGGATGTTGAAACGGAGTTAATTATCCCCCAAACCTGAATGTTTCATCCCGATCAGCCTCAAATATATATAAATATAATGTGAAGAAGCCACTCATCTCAAACTGTGCAGCAATAAGCCCCAATAAAACGACGTGTTTTATGGCTTCAGAATCATCTTTTCGCCGCAATTAGTTCGTCATATATTCTCATTACAAGTCTATTAAAACATCAAGTCATTATTTGAGCATCCCCGGGCGGGGAATTAGAAGAAAACTATCTTTGGCCCCACACGGGTCCCATTTAGATTAATGGAAAAATATGTAAAACATTTCGTTTTAATTTTCCTCCGACGGTGTTTTGCATACATGCAATTTTTTTTTACCCCTTTCCGCCTGCGCCACGTCCCTCATTATTTATGAAAGCAATCTAAACCAGAAGAAAGAGGAAAAAAAAAAAACATTACCGGGCTGTGAAACGGCGCTCTGCAGCCTAATTGATTCCCGTCACAATTTTGTGATCTTATAATCGTGTTAATTGTAATTTAATCTCTCGGGGAATATACCAGATAAATGTGTTTAAATAAAACGAGGAGAGTTTTCTTTTTCTTTCCTTAAAAAAAAGAAAATAAAATCAATTCCACATATAAAGCTAGAATAAAAACGTCAGATTTACACAGCATAGGAAGACATGAAGGGATTCCTCTAATCATTTTACTTTTTTTCAGTGTTACTTTATTTAAAATCTTAGCAGTGACACACAAAAACCTGAGCAAAAAACTGAAACAGTGTGAAAAAAACAGTTTCTGTTTTTAAGGGAACAAAACGGTTTCTTAAAGTCTTATAATTTCCTGTCCCTCCTCAGAAAAAGGTTGGTTTTTGTCTCTGCTTGATGTCCCAGCTCTGCCTCCTCAGTCTGAGGTCTTCCTTCCTGTCTGCAGGGTGTGTGTGTGTGTGGAGGGGTGGGGAGCACCTGTTGAAGCTTGGAGACTCAAGTTGTCCCATCAAACCGGCCTCCTTCAGAACTAAAGTCATGCTCCGGTGGAGTCACTGTGCTCCGCATTCACAGCCGGGAGAAGCCGGCAGTGAGTGACTTTCTGTGGTCGTTTTAATGCACTTCCGCAGCGCTGGCACACAGGCTGCTGGAGCTGCTCCGTTTTACTGAGGTAATGATTTGATTAAACGGCAATAACAGCCGTTTAAACACCGAGAAACAGGGACTTCAACTATATAACAGCAAAGACAAAAGCGAAACGTCTTTACTTTTGGTTTTATTGAAATTTCCTCTCTGAATTGCAACAGTCTCAGCTGCAAATGAGGCTTTAAAAGTTACAAACTTTCATAGTTTAGCCAGAACAAAACTTTATGACAACATAAAGTAAAAAGTGCATTTCAAGGGCTGACAATATTAAAAAAAACATAAAATTATGACATTATTGTTGAATATAAGTTTGTATAAACATGTTCTGTCATCACAACACTCTCCATGTGCCAACTACATGTAAAATATATAGTTTTTGCATGTAATTTTTGTCTGATTTATTGCAATCTTCTTCAATTTCAGTTATAATTTATCTGTCCAAGTTTGTGACATTGCTTGTCCATGTTGAAAATCTGCAAAGTCTCACCACAAAGCTCTACACGAATTCTACTTTTGAATTTATTCAATGGAAGTCGCAAATATTGGTTTTACCAGCTAACCTCAGGGTGTTTGATTAGCGAATACAAACAGGCTAAGTGTGTATTCACGGCAGAAAAAAAAAGTAATCCAAGGTTGAGAGACGTACCAGATGCCAAAGAGTCGGCTTACTGTTGGGGTGTTTGGCTGGACTCAGGAGTGGCTTCTGTCTTTTTTTTTTTTTTTTTTCTTTTTCGTCTGGCCTGGCCTGGCACAGACACCAGCTCTGCCCCAGACACAATAGATCATACAGTAAGGGAGAGACACACACACAGAGAGAGAGAAAGAAAGAGAGAGAGAGAGAGAGAGAGAGAAAGGAGTGGATGAGTTGGGGTAGAGAGGAGGTATGGCGCCTTTCATTACCATGGTCACCAATGGCACTATTAACCATTCAACACCCCCCCAATTATCCTCCCATCCACAGTCAGAGAGACAAAGCCTCGGTCCTGGTCTGCTGGAGCAACATGGCCACTAATCTGTCTCATTCGAACATCACACCCACTTCACAGTCTCTCTGCGAGTCAGACGTGGACAAGCGCTCCACAAAGAGCCTCTTTGTACTTCCATTTGTGACTTCTTTGCTCAACTTGTTAGGAAGTTCATTTTTTCCCTGTTCCACTGTTGATTAAATAGTTCTGGAAGAAGAAGACGATTGAGTTAAATGAGAATTTGATCAATTCTGCATCAACTATATTTTTGTTCAGGCCTTGGCCCAGCACACTTTCTAAGTGACAGAAAGCTGCGTTGTTTTACTCAGGCGAAAAATAAAAAAAATATTTTGAAAAAACTTGTGAGTTTACACCATTTGATCTGTTTTCTTTATTTTTTTTCCTTTTTTTAAGCGAGCCATGTTTTGAAGTTTGACAGACCGACAGAAGACCAGCAGCTGAGGCCTGACTTTAAGATCTGGGCTCGATGAATAGACCGAGAACGGCAGAGTGATGTGTTTGTTTACCCTCTCGCCCCTCAGCCTGGCTGTGGAGATGGGAGAGCATTCATCATGGCACCGAAGAGATGGAAAAGTACGAGCACACACACTGCAGGGCATGCCAAAAAGACACACGGGCTTTGTCTCAAGAGGCGAATGCCATTCACACTCACTGTGTGTTTGTATTAATTAAAAACAGCAAAAAGTAACTGAATCAAATCAAAACATCCTGGCGATTTCTAAAACCATAAATACAAGCAACGGTTTCCTCTGTATCCAGGCAATGGGAGTTGGTTTAAAAAAAAAAAGTTTCTGAAGTGCTGATTTCCATTTCCAGTTTCCTTTGACCTCTCCGGTTGGGGTTCAGTCGTTTGGTGCCTCCCGTTTCTTCTCCAAACATTGTGTTATTTCTTTGGCACCGCGGCGGAAAGCGTCATGATGTTTTGAGCCTGCTTCAGCGAGGGCAAGTCAATCATGCTGCCGCGGAAGGTGAATGCACCCTGAAGAGGTTTGCATACAGGGGGAGGGCAGAAAAAGAAGAGACGGAAATACACAAGAAATGAATGCTGTTCTGAGAGCGATGCAAAAACTGAATTAATTACATAAATGTGCGGTCAGAAAAACAGTAACACTTGGAGGTGAGCGTTGTCAAAAGCAAGCACCTGTCATGTTAAGAGGAAAATTGTCTACATTTAAGCCTTCGCAAACAGAAAAAGACACAAAAAGCAAGAAAAAAAACACACATGAAGTCGACGGCAGAGGAATTGGGAAGATATGAGTCCCTCAGGCGATGCCCTGGCAGGGAGAGAGGTGTGGGCAGATTGTGTATTACCTCAGCAGATAGCCCACAGAGCTCAACACACAGGCTCCAACCATGCACTAAATTAGGGACAATAATATTGTACACTTAATTGGCCCGACTCCCCCTTCCCCGGCTCACTGTCCCGAGCCGTCTCCGAGAGTCACCCAGGGGTGTACAGTATGTATTCTTTGGAGCTACGGAGGTGTTCGAGGGGACACACAAAGGGATCAGGCCGAGCATCAAAGCAGAGAAACACCCGTGTCATCGCAGCACACAGGGCAGCACGGACACTCATTCATGCTGGAGACATACATGTGGTAAAGTTTCTTTGGTCGTCTCGCTATATAAAAGATCCTATTATGCTAACCCTCTTTATTAGGTGCATTAGCATAACGCTACACTAAAATGAAAGAAAAATCAAAATGATATTTTAAACTATAAATAATGTGAGTGTGAAATCAAACACTACAATTGTTACCTTTCCTTCTTTCTGATGTTGATTAAAAGCAGAAATGAGCTCTCTGGCCCACTGGACCCTGTCCGGACTCGGGGAGAACTCTTCCTGAACAGCCTGGACCTGCCCCGGGTGAATAACCTGCTTACCTGTGCAGACAACACACATTCAACGTTTCACTCGACGTTAAACAGAAGACTCACGTTTTTGTTTTTGCTTAAACAAAGATACGGTGCATATTGGTGAAACTTAATTATTACTTGCAGTGTATTTGCCTGTGTCTATCTTTTTTTATTTTACAAATTGGTGCTGAAATGCACAAAACTGCGTGAGGAAAAAAACTGTGTGACAGCTGGCACTGCTCTGTGAGAGAGAAATAACAACTCAGGGAGGTAATGAGAGAGGACAAAGTGGAAACACACAAGTCTGGACTGACTAATTTTGTGCAGCCACAGTGCTGGACGATAATAGGAGACCATGCAATGGATTTATTAACAATAAATATCACAACAATATCGTTAAACCCATCTTTTCTTTACTTCTCTCCATGTCATCACAATGGTCAAAACAACCTATTTCAAAATTCCAGACTCAAATTTAAATTTCTCAGCTCGTCTTTGATGAGTCATTACAAGCTTCTTCTGTAATAACACAAGACTGTACACTGAAGGTGAATAGAGGAAACAACATTTTGGGAAAAAAGTTGCCTGTTTTTGTAATGAGTTTATGCTCTTAACCAAACAGTACAGGTCTTCACTTTCATTTAATTTCTTAAAACTATGTTCCAGTGCAGAATAAAACAGATAAAGCAGTTTATGGGCTAGACCAACAGGTTATATACAGTTTGTGAAACATAACACAATGTGCATAATTAGAGTGACTATTTGAGCTTGTGAACTAAAACTACAAATATGGCCATGCTTCATATAAAAAGTACTTTTTTGAGCAAATTTGGAATTTCAAATTTGTATGTTTTCGAAAAGTGATGCCTAAACTTTGCCGATTCAGACCCACAAAATAATGAAGAGGCTTCCAACCACAACTATGACCAGTTAAAACTTAACAATATTAACAGCCTTACCAACGACAATACCAATTTTATTCATTTATCACCACCGTTTTAATTCTTAGTGACAGTTAAGGTGAAAATTTGTCATTTCTAAGTTTAATTTAATTTCTGGAGACTATCTCAGGACCCTGCACTTAGTATTCCAAGACCCATGGTGGGGTCTTCACACCAACTTTAGGAACCCCTTTTACAAAATAGAAACACAAATGTTTCTCCAAATTATATCATCTTTTGTCTTTACTTTTTCAGACTTAGACATTACTAGAAGCCAATTTTATATGTTGTCACACTTTTCAAGATTGTGCAGGAACTTTGGCTTTAGCATTTCAGCCACAATCGTCTAAATCGGTGCAGTTTGTGTTTTTGTCTGTGATTTATAGCAACCCTTTACGATACACACTAATAATTCCAATGAGGAAAAAAATGTTGATACATCGTGCAGCCCCACTTATATCTTGTTGCACTGAGATTGGTCAGATGAGGAAAATCCTTGTTTCACCAGCTGTAACAGAAGCCTAACAAGGAGTTATGACTCTACCCGCCACAGGCCCCCCTCCCCTTTCAGTTAAATGTGGGTGAACGCCGCAGACATAATCCCATGTACATTTGCAGATCAAACTTGTAGCGATAAAGTTAAGGTTATGAAATGTCTGGCGCGAACGTCGGCTCAGCGGCAGCCAGCGGGAAACTCAACACTTTAGGGCTTAGCTCTGTCGCCAGCAACAAATCCTTCAAGGTGGCCAAGCGGGCGGGCTACAAAATAGCTCAAGAAAGGGGGGAGAAGAAGAAGGGGAGGAGAGAACCCCACTCCCTTCATCCAAGCTCCGTGCTCACCCTAGTTAACCTCAGAAAAAACACACACACAGCGGTCACGCAGTCAACACGCAGTGATTAAAAGCTTGGGCAATTACTCACAAGCAAGCATTACTCATTAACTGCTAGTTTATTTATTATAATCATTTGCAAGGATTTGTGAAATGCAAATGAGTGAAAAAATAAACCATACCGACGTATAAGCGTGACTGTACAGCATGTGAGCAACTGCGTTTTTGTGTCACAAGAACTGCAATATTTACATGGATGAAAAAATAAAATATGTTGGAATACAATATCATGCTGTGTGTTTACAGTACAACCGGGCGAGTGTGTTGCTTGCTATTAGGACAGAAGCAAAAAGAGCGTGCGTATTCCTTCCACTGCCACCTGTTTTACGTCTTGTCAGAAAAACGGGACACCATTTCCGTGCTTGAAGCTGACAGGCTTGGACGTACTGTAAGAGGGTGTCAGGTAATGTCAGTGTGACACTGCGTTTGAGGAGGTGTTCAGGACAACAGGAAAATGTTGGTTTAAAGGAGCAGACTGGGTGACTCAGGTGCCCTCAGTTACAATCCATTGGTTCTCCTAAAAGACATCATTCGTGCCCTGCAGCCAATCCCAGGCTGCCATGTGTTGCTGGCATCTTATTGGAGGATAGCTATTTAGCAAAGTGCTCTCAGGCGAATGATGGGCAGGGTCCTGGGGATGGAAGTGAAATGTGGTCCCTGAGAGCAAAGATTTTCAGAGGAAGTGGATCATTTTTACCAGCAACTGATAACATATAAACAGCAAGGCTGTAAAGTAAACATGTTGTTTTAAATGACCAAATTTATAACAATTTCATCTGACATCCTGCATTTGATATCTAAAGCTTCACAGAATTATGCTCTCGAGTACGGAACACCAGTGTGTTCTGTGCTCTGTGCTAATGGGTGCTGTACTCAGCTTAGGCCGTGCCAAGGTCAATTACTGCACAGGTAGAGCTTTTGGCTGCACCGTATTATTGCTTAAGCACACATGGGCCAGTAATAGCTACTAACCAAGATTATACAGAGTGCCCACGGCTTGTGAGGCACTAATCCAGCGCTCTGAATGGTTCTGGTCAACATCAGATCTGAGCATTTATTTCATTAACCAGCTGTTTCCCTCAGCTTTTACCCCATGTTCCACTTTTCACAGGCGATGGACTGCAAATCATTCTGGCTCAAGCAATTTCAAACTAATTAAAGACAGGTATTACTTGTCATAATTTGAGGAATCCCGGTGCCAAGTGTAAAATCGACTCTGCAGCTGCAGGATGAGAGGAGACATTGAATTAGAACATAAAAAGTATTTAAAAAAGACACACGAGCCTGCAGCAGCAGAGTGGAAGTGGCCAACAAGGTCTCCTGGATGAGTGTCTGTGTGAAACAGCAAGAAGCTCAACCTACACTATGATATAACATAACGTGCAGGCGTTGTGCGCGACTCAGCAAGTGCCCCATGAAGTGCAAGTCAAGGATTCAGTGTCTCTTCCAGCTTTTTTTTCCTCAAGTGCAACTGCTGCCTGATACGACTGTGTTAAAATACTGACACACTGGAAGGAAAAACAAAAGAAGCTATCAATTCTATTTTTTATTTCATAATTTCTGTGTAAAAAAAAAAAAAAGCGATAGTTCAGATCTTTTATAGTGGGTTCTGAAGAAAGCTTATAAACAATTAATATCTTACCTGTTATAGATGGCTCTCTGAATAACTGCAGTTTGGAAAAATAAGAGTTTAATTTGAACTAGATTAACAAGCTAATAATTAGACTAAGTGGGGCGAGAACTAAATTGCCGTCTTAAAACACTTTAGATCACAAAAACCTCATTGAGGTGAATGCAAACACTATTTTATAAACTTTTACATCACGGTCAGTTTCACATAGAAATATTATGATATTCTTCTAGAAAGTGCCTCAGCCTGCACTGGAAGTGCTACAGCTAGCTGCGGCTATTTGAGCTTGCAAATAACCACAGAATTCTATGTAAATAACCATGTAAGACAAAACTGATGTAGATGTAAAGATTTATTAAACAATGTAGTCACGAACACCTATAAATGTTTTGCGATTTAAGCTGTTTTAGGACAACATCAGTCCACTCTGGTCTTGGACTCCTCTGGAATGTATTTCATTAACCTGAGACCTTTCAAAGTGTTATCTACAACAGATAAGATGCTAATTGTTCGCAACCATTCCACAGAACCCCACACCAAAATATCTGAACTACTGCTTTAAAGGGAAATAAGTTTAAACTCCTCAAGAAACGAAAGCAACTGAAATAAAAATATATTCGGAAGGAGAGGAAGAATGAAAAAATTATTTGGTCACACTTGCAAACATTAAAATAAGAGCAAGCATACACAGAGATGCACGATGAACAAACATACAACCACTGATGCTGGCCTCAGCAGAAATCTATATCTACATGACAAGAAGCAAAGTAAGTGTACACACATTTAATAAAAACGTCTAAATGCAATAAAAGTAAATATTTGAAGTTATTGAGTTTTTAGACTGCATTTGAAAATTTTTATCAAGTAGGTAATTTCTAAATGCAAGAAATGTGAAAACTAAATAGTCAAATAGCTTGAATGGTGTCTGCTGATGAGTGTTTAAAATTCTCTGCCATATGAATGAATATACAGCACAAGACTCAGAACAACAAGTGAGAACAATGTGAAGCAAGTGTTTTAACAGAGAAGCCTCTGGAAGATATTCCTCACGACCAAAGTCAGATGCAGAGACAGAAACTTTACCTGTGAAGCCCATGAGAGCACCTTCTCTGGCCTGCTGCCTCAGGCCCTCCACATCTTTATAGTCTATGTAAACCAGGTCGACAGCCTGCAACCCGAAAGCTTTGGTGGTCACAACCACCTTCTGCCTGGCATAGAGAAGCTCTCTGGCATCTTTAGTCCGTGTGGCACCTAAAGTTGGTCAACATGCAAGGAAAGAAGTGGAGATAAGGGACGATAAAGAATACATACAGTGCCTTGAAAAAGCACTCGTACACCTTGAAGTTCTGCACATTTTGTCACGTTACAACCCCAAAGTATTTTACTGGGATTTTATGTGATAGACCAACACAGAGTAGCACATAATTATGAAGTGGAAGGAAAATGGAGTGCATTTCTACTAAGGGCATTTATTCTGATATCCCTAACTAAAATCCAGTGCAACCATCTGGCTTTAGAGGTCACCTAATTAGTAAACAAAGCCCACCTGTGTGTAATTTAATCTCAGTTTAAATCCAGCTGTTCTGTAAAGACCTCAGAGCTTTGTTACAGAACATTAGTGATCAAACAGCATCATGAAGACCAAGGAACACACCAGATAGGTCAGGGATAAAGTTGAGAGAATAGAAGCATTAAACTATAAAACAATATGCTTGGTTCTCATTTGCAGCACATTTAAATCAACATAAGACTAAAAAATGGAGTCAATGTGCAGTTAAACTTGTTGGGTTTCATTATCTTGTTATTCATCACTCTTAGACAGACAAAACAGTGAGTAAACAACCTACAGGCAACTCATTAAGGACCAAAAGCTATATCAGGTGTTCTGATACAAACATTACCCCCTCCCATTTTTTTTTTTTTGTATCACGACACGTCATTTTGCACCATCACACACCTACAAATTATCTTTGAACTAAAATAAAACTGCGATTTCAACTGTTTACTACAGTTATATAATCATTTGTTCAAAATAAGAGAAATACAAGTCATCTCTTAGGTAGAATCTGTATTCAGGCAGAAAATTAAACTTTCACGTCCAGTGTTACTGATACTGTCTGCCACAAAAGGAGAAATCTAGAAGCATGTGGGATCTAAGCAGAGTCTGGGGTTCTCACCTATACTGGCACAGAAGTCATCGGAGCCAAACACCACGCCATCGTGATGGAGACCAGCCTTAGGAGCGAGCTGACGGATTTCCTCACACACAGCCTAGAGAATGTATACAGCAACAGGATACAGGCAGACGGAAGGAAAACTGTAGCAAACAGGAAATCAATCTTGAACATAATGGTGAAAATGCTCCTGATTATATTCAATAAGGATACTGCATTAGAACAGCCGTAATTGCTCAACTACTCTCAGTTTTATTACAAAAATACATTATTTAAGACATTTTACTGAAGACAGAAAACTGACATCACTGAAACATAAAGAAAACCAACACAGACAAGCAGCAGTGGCAGTGAGGGATGCCTCTTTGTCCCAAATGACTGCAAATACTGAGAATTTAGGAAAGTGTTATTATTTCACCACAACATATTTTAAATATGTCTTGTTCAAGTTAAGAATGAAGCTGTAAAATATTGTTTGCCTTATTTAACCATCCTACAAGTTTGGTTTTTCTAAATGTGTATTTATGTCATGAGTTACTTTAGGAAGCTGCTATTCACGGTTCATGTAGATTTATTAGAGTTATTGTGTCAAATGATAAAAAAAAAAATTGCTGGAAATGTGACAGATATAAAATTAAAGCAACAAATTGAATTTGTGTTAGACTAAAAGCTTAAACCAGCAGCTGCAGTCATTCAACAAAGGGGGGAAAAAAAGTCCTGATCGTCTGTGGTGAGGGTGTAAAACAAAATGAATGTGTTTCATGCTCCCTTCTTTTTTGAACCGCCAAATTATTACCACCGCTAGCTGTGCCACAGCAAGTTTTTTTAATTTTCTTTTTTATTTCCATGCTTGTAACCTGGTGTTCAGTCTGGGCAAAAAATACAGGGTGTGTTCGAGAAAGCGCTCAAAGGCCCCCCCCCCTGCCATCAGAACACACACTCACAACCACAAACCCAAACGCAGAATGAGAGTGAAGAACTGAAAGACAAACCAAAAGAAGAAATGCCAGCTGGTTTCTCCCCAAATCCTCCAAAACTGTCCCCCTCCCCACCCAAGTAGCTGAAGGTCATGCTGTATTTTAACAGAAACCCATTTGAAGCGTTCCAAAACATCATCAAGAACTTTTCTACTATGATGATATTAAAGCAGCACTAATTAAAAATGTCAGCATGTCTGAAGAGGGACAGAAACAGGAAAAAACAGCCTCAAAAGGCTCATTTTGAGAGGCAGTCTACAATCCCTTTTTATTTTGGACATGTGGAGTTCCCTACACGCTGATGCTGTCTTTAATCTAGAGCAAACAATGGACAAACAGCCGAAACGTCTTACGTGTGCAGTTTTTTTTGTTTTGGATAGGGCGGGGTTTCAGTTGTAATTTACCTTAAAATTGAGCAGGCCCACAGCGGTTTCCACAAAGGTGACGAGGCGAACGGGTTCTGTCATCGTCCGTCCTTTCAAGTTGTGCTGAAACCTGTCAACAAACTAAGCACACCGAGGGAACGTCTCAGGCGCAACTCATTAACAAAGCCCACTGTTTCTGTGACGAGGAAGCAACAAACCTCTCAACAATCACAACGAATTAGTCCGCTCTCAGGGCTTCGTACAATCACACTCACACCTTCACATCCATGGGATTTTTATGCTTCGTCGAAGCACACTCTGCTATATTATTTAGTAATATAAGTTTTCAGCTTCAACTTATTTGAAACTCTGATTTTATCAGAAGGGAATTTTTTGTTTTGATCATGTTTCTGTTCTATGGCTCTGATAATCTCAATGGATTTTTGTCAACTGGCATTTAAACAAGGAAATTCTGAACAGTAAAAGTATAGAAGACTGAGTTAACGGGAATTTAGCACAAGAAAAAAAAAACTTTTGTAGTAATATTTGAAATTAAATAGACAAGTACTTTTTTTTTTTAAATTTGTGGTTTAAGAACAGAATAAACTTCTAACTAAACAGTAGTGGCACTCCTTCCAATTCAGTCCTTCAAACAGCACAGAGAGCAAGGAGCAGAAGGCGCATAAACAAAAGCAAGTCAAATGTAAAATATTTTACATTTTTCACCAGGGTTCCAGCCTTCATCTTAAGTCTTCTGCTCTACCTTCTTTCAGAGGCTCTCTTCAGCCACAGCTTGTGCTCCCCCGAGAGAGCGTGCACGCATGTAAATGCACACGGCCACGCACCATCACATGCATACGCTGCAAAGCAAAGAAGAAACAAAATACAGAGAAGAAAACGAGGGAAGATTTGGGATGTCTTTGAGTTTGTTTTATACTGCTACATTATTCTGTTTTGCGTCCCTCCTCCGTGGCGGAGAGAAGAGGGAGACTGAAGCAACAATCAGAGTGTGATGTGACACTTTGCTGAGGCCTTTATTCTGCACGACTCCTGCTAATATGCAAGCTCACCTAAGTAGGGCTTTAAAACCCAAGTTTAAATCTTTGAAGACCAAAGCATTCGAATTTTTTCCAACAGACCAGTTCACAGCTAGCCCTGGACTGCCAGTGGGGTTGCCCAAATTCCTAAATCTATCATCTGGAAACACACAAAAGCCCCCTCCGTCAGATATTTCCTTTCAAAGCCAGACAAAAAGAAAAAAAAAAGAAAGAGAAGAGAGTGCAAAAGCTCAGAGTAGAAATGTCTAAGTTCCCCCTTTTCCTCTTCTTTTGCTTCTTCTTTGACACACCAAAAAAAAAAAAAAAAAAAAAGATTCTTATAAATAACCTCAGGTATGTCGCAACCATTTTTTTAAAGATGAAGAACACAATAGCCCCCATGTTCGCACTCGCCCACTCTCATTCTCCGAACCAAAAGAGCGGACCTCCATTGAAGGATTTCAAAAAAATAGAGGCAATTTTAATCATCTCTCCATTCAATCTCAGTTGGATAAATCATATCTGAGAGATTTGCATAAATACAAACCATCAAAGACTTTTCATCTTCAAAGAGGTTTTCAAGACCCAATGGGCTTTGTACTGTAATCATCTGAGGTCACAACCCTGTGGGAGCAAGGCTGCTATGGCAACATAAAAACTAACGCTGGGGGTTTAGCATAATATGCCCCCCTCCTTCGCCGACACGGGAAGGGGTGGCGGGGTCGGAGAGGGAGTGTGAAAAAAGGGTGTAGATAAACCCATTTCTGTGACAGAGGGAACTAGATAGATATGACCCGTTGTGGGGAAATCTTGCAGATATCACACGCGGAGATATTACAGCCCAACGCACCGTGCCCGTGCAAACCTTAACAAGGCTGCAGCAAGACAAGTGAGCTGTTCAGAATCATCAGAAACATGTGACAGCTCTGGCCAAAAGAGAAAAAAAAGCCTCTCTGATTACATGTTTCTGTCTATCCTCCGGCACTCTCCTCTTCAGCTATTATACACTTTAAGGGTCTGATTTACCAAGATAAGAGGCGCTATAGTGCGTGTTTATTGTCACTCTGATACACACAGCAACCATTAGCTGTCAATAGCTATCAAAACTAAGACCCTTCAAAGTGTTATTCACCACTGAATTGAAAAAAAAAAAAGATTTGTAAAAAAGAAGAAACAACACCTCTTCTTGCCATTCAAACCCACGACACAAACAAGCCCTCTGACAATTTCCACTCCCAATCATGAAAAGAGAAGGAGGGAGAGACCACGCTAGAGAAAAAGGAGGCTATAGTGGGACAAGTTTCAATTAATTTTCTTCAAAAGGGGGCCAGATTAAATGTTTCCGGCCTGCTGAAGTGTTCATTTCACAGAGGGGAAGCGGAGAAAAGGGATGAGGGAAGGGGACGGGAGGAGGAGGAGTGGAGGAGGAGGAGCGGGACAGGGTGCGATTCTTTTGGTCCCAGCGCACACCAAATAGTGTGGTGGGCAAAGAATGCACATGGCTCCGAATCTGTGTGAGAATTGTCCTCAAACAAAAGGAGGGAGTTACGCCTGTTACAGCCCAATAAGGCCCGTCAGTCACACAAGGGCCGGAGGAGAGCAGAGAGACGGAGCAAAAGATTTTCGCACAAAGAGAAACAAGCAAGTCCATCTTTTGGCGACAAATCAGTCTGAAGGATCCTGTGCCAATATCAATAAAAAAAGGGGTGAAAAATAAACAAGTGAGGGATTTACTGCCCTGCCTAACAAGAGTGGAGAGAATCGGACACATGCTTACAATACAAACACACACAGAAAGAGTTGTGAGGGACTGCGGCGGGATTAGACTAGCATGCATGACAGAATCAGGATCCCGCTCAGAACTACAAACTTATCTTTGACTTTGGAGCATGCATGCACCTGCTGCTGCAAAACAAATAAATCAAACACAAACACAAAAAAATAAAAATAACAGTAAGCTTGCAGCCAGCTCTCCTTAAGGGCACCAGCCGAGGTTGACTTAAATAAACTTACAATTAAGTGCATTAGTAACAGAAAAAAAAATGTCGGGCAATTATCTGAATTTTAAACCTTTTAATGCACTGACAATGGTTGCAGTAAAAAGAATAATAATGAAAGTAAATGATTTAAAGGAACTGCATGACAAAAGTGGCCTGTTTTTAAGAGTAGCCAAGGATAAAAAGCTGGGTGAGAGAGTTGGCGAACACCTGTTAGCAATTATACTTGGAAGAAAGAAAGAAAAGGCAGCAGGAAATAGACGTGTTCCAATTAAAACCACTAGTTAAAAACTTCCTGCGCCTGCCCCAAGAGCACGCATGTGTGCATATTTCTGCGTGTGTATGTGTGCACATGTGCACATGCAGGGTTGGAAACCAGACTAGACACATGACTTTCACAACAGTTTTAACTGAAGCTTTTAAAGGATATATCTGCCACTTAGGAATATGCTGAACTAAACCGATTGCCTGTAAAAGGTCATGCAAACAAACACATATTAACAGCTTGAATAATAAGCTTGAATAATAATAAGAATTTTGCACTAAAATTAAATTATATTTAAAGTATTTTATATACATTTTAAATCTGGTATCCACATGGAGCTGATCAAAAAGGTTTGAATTAATTATGTCTCGCTTTTATGACCTTTTAGAAGTTGACATTCATACAAAACCCTATTTTTCTATTTTTTAAACAAAGAGGGAGAGCCAGGCCTAAATAAATGCTTCTTAACTACTTCACCAGTTGATCAGGACAAAGAAAAACCCCAAAATAAACAGAAATTTAAATAAAATACCAGACAGAGGATTTCTTTAGAAACTTTGGAAGACAACAAAAAATGTGCTATTTAATGTCAAAAAACAAGACCACAGTTTTCAAACACGTACAAATCTAAGATTGTGTAAGATTGTCTTTTTCAGGAAGTAAAAGTGTGGACAGTTTTAGTATGAATAGGTAAAATGCATTGCAGCTTAGTCCTCACATTGATTGAAACAAATTTGATTTAGTTCCTCCCCATACCATGACCCTGTTCACAGCAGTCTACAGTGAGTTCAACAGTGGCACAAGGCACCATTATGTTGTTACAGAAAACTATCAGGCTTCTCAAGCTAATTTGAAAAAATGTCATCCATCTCTTGAACTGTAGCCAAGGAAAAACCCACTCTTTGTCCCCAGCAGTCCTGACACAGACATCAATTTCATCTTGGATAACTTTGTTATGATAAATTTGATGATTCTTGTTAATCTACTATACCTTATAAACTTGTCTAACTCCTCTGTATTATGATAATTTTATGTTGTTCTTTTAAGTAATATTTGGAAGGACAAAAAAACAACAGCTAATTTGAGACAATTTTGAACAGTTCAGCGGGTCAAAGATTGTGCAGGATTTTTGGCTCACCCATTTGACCTCCTCTGTGTCCTCCACTTTAGGCAACATGAAGGCAGGAGGAAGAACCTTTGCTTGCAGAATGACCTGCAGGTCGTCCTCAGCTAGGCCACTGGAAACTGAATTCACCCTCACACACTTCTCTGTCCGGCCCAGGTCCAGTTCTGATAACATCCGGGCTATGGTCTCCCTGGCTTCTGTCTGCAAAAGAGAAGCATAAAATACAAATACAAACTGATTATTTTAAGCATTAAAAGTTGTAGAGGCTAAAACTTGTGAAAGAAACAGAAGTCTCATGATTACCAACGTTATTGTTAGTCAAAGCTACAGTATAACTCTCTGTCAGAGTGTAATCTTTTGTCTTACACAGCCTTAGGATTAACTAGGAAATGTAAGTATTATGGTTGTTACTGTCAGAGAAAAATCCATGACAAGGTATTATGACTGTTCAAATAAATAATACCCTGAGCAGAGATAACATGAGTACAAAGATACTAAACTAATTTTAACTGAAGTAGTTGCATTTATTTTGAAAGCAGTCATAGTTACTTTAAAGTCATGTAAGTGATAGTTTGTGTATTACAACATGCACCTAAAATGTAACAAGAGTGCCACAAACATTACATAATGTGCCTGTTGGTAGGCACAATCTAGGGAACACAAGGTTTGACATTTCTATGTTACATGGATGTGAAGCTGGAGCATAAACAATGTTTGAACAAAGGAGTCACCTATGACCTTGACCTTTGAACCCAAGACCCTGAAGTCAATAGGAATCATTCTCGACCTGTGAAGTGTCCATTTGTGCAGCTTGCCTTTCCTACAATACACGGTTGCAGAGTTAGAGCTCGGACAAGAAATTGTCCACAGATGGATGGATGGTGCCATACCATAATATGTCTCATCTAATGACTAGCTTATAAAAACAGATTGTTTTTTTATTCATCAACATATAATTGAAAAACTAGTCAAGAAGGCAATAAAAGTTCAATTTTCTTAATAGAAATGTCCACATTAATATGATGTTGAGCATAAAAATAATCACTGCAACACGTACAAAAATGAGTGATCAAAGTGGTTATAGATCAATTTGGCATAAATAACACCAAGTTAAAACATTTAAGAACCCCTACAGAGAAAATCAAGTTTTCTTTTCTTGTTAACATGTCCATGTGGTGTTAAGACTAGAAGACATGAGCAAAATAAGCAGTCAGTACCCTGCCTGAGGGTTTCCATTTTTGACTCAAAAATTAATTATTCTAAGAAGCTTGACTTGCATACAAATTTTTTTATGTTTTGTGTTACAAACAAGGTTACAGACCAATCAGTGTCAAGGGAAACATGTCGGGCAGTAATTGCTTATCATGTTGACTCGGTGTGAATGAATCAAATAACATCTGATGTGAATAAATGAAGCCTATTGAAAGTTGTATAAAAATACAGGTTATGTGTAAACACCACTTTTATGACCATAATAAAGATAAACACAGCAAAAAATGGTTCCCTTTACAATGAGTGAATACAGCTTTATGGAAAATACATATCTGAATGAAATGTGTTAGTAAACCTTTTATTTGTTTGTGTTGTAACTGCACTGAATTCACAATCATTCAGTCCTAATTGTATCATTACTGCCTTTTTTCAGGACACCCTGGAGCTACATAAACATAGAGGGAAGTTGTAGTACCAATCAAGGTGGTAACATAGTGAAGCTACATATTTAAGAGACATCATGCACCACCCAGAATCAAATGAAAAGTATTCCAAAGATGACCACAACTTTAATGCTAACTAAACACATTTCTTTTCTAAACCAAATATTAAAAGTGCCTAAAGCCTATGCAGGGAACTGTGCTGCTGTCAAAGGCCTTTACCATACAAGCACGATTTTTAACAAGCCGAGATATGCACCAGATATGTTATCTGCATATAAATGCCTTGCATACTGTGTGCTCCTCTCTCCATAGTTTGACACCAGGAATGGATTTGTCAGAATTTGTCAAAGGTTTCTGGCAACACAAATAGACAAAGAACCAGTTGTCAAGATAAGTAGTTTGTATCCAAATCTGTAGATGAGGAGGCATCTTAAAGAAAAAAGGAACCCTAATGTGAGATTATATGTCACTAATATGTCAGAATGTACAAATGACTTGGGGCATAAGGGAAGACCATACATGTCATCAAATGTCTTTGTATTGTTGTGGATTTAGAATATAACACAAGCATGTACAACTTGCACCTGTGTACATTGCCTATGAAAAGTATTCACCCCCATAAATGTTTTATGCTTTCATTGCATAAGTTGCTGTTTCATAAGTTAATCATGGGCCAGATAACTTGACCTTTTTGACAGCAAACAAAAATAAAACAAACAAACAAACAAACAAAAAATACTTATTCAATGTCAAAGTGAAAGTCCATTTCTACAGAATAATACCAGTTCAATAGAACGATGCAATGTAAAATAAGTGACAAAACGAGACTGTCTTAATTCAACTCTGATAAAAAAAATTGAAAAGGACAAGTCAGGTGATGGATACAAAAGGGTTTCCAAAGCCCAAACATCCCCAGGAGTTCAGTTAAATACATGATCAATAGGTGGAAGGAATATGGGACCTGTAAATCTACCAAGAGCAGACCGTCCTCACAAACTGAGTGACCGTGAAGAAGGAGAATAGTGAGAGAGACCACCAAGACACTTGTGAAGGAGTTCCAAGCTTCAGCAGGTGAGATGGAAGAGACTATGCTACAGTAACTACTGCCTGGGTTTTTCACCAGTCTAAGCTCCATGAGACAGTGGTAAAAAACAAACAAACTCAGAATAAATCTCAACTAGAGTTTTTCAAATGGCATGTGGAAGACTCCATGATCAAGTACTTCTTGGCAGCCGGCCCGAGTTGAGGTTTGATATAAGTTTGAATTTTTATGTAATGACAAGTCCATCCAAAATCCCTCTGTTTGCATTATAAAATGGTTGAAAAGATCCTTAAAGTCCTCCTTCCACTTCCATCCTCAGTTGAGATCAGCAGCATATGAACCCTACTTTAAACAGTATTGATGAGGCACCACTTTCCCTGCCTGAGGCATCCAATGTTTTGTCAGAATCTGTTTAAGGCCAGGGGATAGTCCTTTTTCCCAGCCTCAACAAGCCCCTTCAACACCCAAGTTGTTACTTCTACAAATGCCCGTGCAAATTTAACAAGACTTTAAAAAATTGTACTATGGTGATCCTACACTTGGGACTTGTGTTTGTGAGTCTTGCGACTTTCCTCCAATTTGCTTTACAACTGGAGGAATTGTTTAAAAAGCATTTATTGCATTTGATTTTGTATGTGAAGTGGCAACAAACAGTGCATTTTGGGACAGAAAGAAAGAGATTCTTGGTTAAATCTTAAGACACACTATGGAAGTGTTTGATGTCGCTTTACAAATAAGAACACAAAACAAATATTTCAGATATGAATTTTTTGAACAATGGCTTCTACTTATTTACAATTAACTATTACAGAAGACTAACCAAGAGTTCAAATTTGTCAAGCTAGACTCAAAGCAAATATTTTCAGTAAAATAAGGACATATTAGAATACAGGATGAAGTCTCAGGTTGTTCCCTCAACATCTGAATTGTGCAAGCTGGGCAGGAAGGAACTAAAGAATGAAAAAAATAAATAAAAAAAGAAGCCTAGACACCTAAGTTCTATCAGTAACTGAGTAGCACATGACACTATACTCAAACCAGATGCCGTGGCTTCAGGAGTGAAGAAAAAAAAAAGAAAAATCAGACATGGGTGAGAAGAGAGGCTCTGTGGGAAAAAATGTGGTCTGAGTTAAGCAGCATGAGGAAACAGTAGCTTATAAGTTGTCAGCTCAGATCAGTGGCTGGACCTTTTGACTGTTTTGTGTATGTGTCTATTTAAACTAGGATTAAATAGGCACATACAAATCTGATCTAAACTTCTGTCACAAAACCAACTATTTTAAGAGTACTTTAAACCTCAAAAGACGACTGGATTGAACAAGTAACTTTTAGAGTTGCCCATTATCACATAATACAAAGTAGCAACTAAAATATAGCAGAAAATGAGGATGAAATGTGAAATCATGCAATAAAACACTCCTTGATGGCGAGCTGTTTGCATAAATGTTCACCATTTACTTCTTTTCATTAGTATTGAATACCTTAAATGTGATACTGATAACTGAAATAATCCAAGAACTGGTTTGGCAGACAATAAAAAAGAGAGGTGAGCCCATAGATCAAAACCTCCTGTAAAACTACCAAAGACCAGAGTCAACTTCAGTTCAGTTCAGTGTGAGCTTATGAGAACCCTTCATGGGTCATAGAACTAAACAGTCCATGCTCTGATCTCCTGGAATGCAGAACTGGATTTGATATTGCGAACACTCCCACAGTATCAATAAAATACAGTATCAAACTACATATCAAAGATTTGCTCAGATTTAATAGGGGTCATGAGCAGGCTGAGCTGCTGTGTGTCATCTATGTCTCCTATTTGCCTCACCAAATGAGACTGGAGGGATTGTCACACCATATGACAAGTACACTGTGATCTTTGACTCTTACTCACATTTAGCTCTGTCTTATTCCTTCTTACTGCTGTTCTCAGAAGCCAAGATGGACCCGCAACCATATTGTGGTAACTTAAAACGGATGGGGCAGTTTATGCAGCCGTAAATCACCAATCATAAACCTGCTACTGGGTGGATAAAATTCTGGCTGTCCCTTTAGTGTTTATGATGACAGGAGAAAATTGACCTGTGAGAACTACATGCTAGTTTGTGTGCTGAGAGGACACCAATCCTGAACCAAATTAGATAAACAAAGATCCAGATATGACTAAAAACTGCGGTCTATGAATTTCAGAGATCAAAGAGACACTAGTGTTACAAGCTCTCATTTCAAAAGGTGAGTATTATGAATAAAACTATTTTCAGTTTAATATAAACCCACACACATTACAAGGATGGCCACTAGCACTTTCCTCGTTTTGCAACAGTATTGCTGAATTCATGAGGGCAGAAATGCCAGGTGATGTTGCACTAGCCTCACTTTTATCACCCTTTCTGTCTAAAGTAAGAAGGAGATTATTCTGGCAAACACCTTGATCCCAATGGTCTCCTCTACTCTAAGCTTGAATAAAGCCCTTTGAAACAAAGATATTTTACATTAATGGACAGCCATCCAACAAGTTGTTTCAAAGCTCCCTCCCCAATCACCTGGTCTCCCACGGAGAGCTCGCCTCAACGTCAGCTCTTTCTACCCTTTGATTCCCTCCATCATGCTCATCATTAGAGGCTGACACACACAGGCAAGCAAGCTTGCAAGCAGACAGCCAGGCAGACGGGGCCGCAGAATGCATAGATGCACACGAGAAGCTTTTCAAGTGCAGAGAGGCTGACCTTCCAGGAGAGCGAGGGCAGCTGCTTAACACACAGCCTGAGCCTTGACGCTGAGGATCCTACAGAGTGCTGTGTATATGTGACACAGCATGGCTGCTGCCTTGTAGACACCACATCAGACTGGAGCATCCAAACTGATGTGTGTACAGTCCACAGCGGGACCAGTTTCCTTTTCAGCGTCAGATCATGGATGTCTAGCCCTCCTGTCAAGCTGCTTGAAACAAGCAACTCAAACATTGCCTATGGAGAGCCTATGCGTGTAGGTTCACCCAGTCGATACACTGAATTTGTATCATTTCTCACTGCAGCCAGAAATATAGTAAGCAGTGAACAAAAATTAGGCCAAAAGGGTGGATGAAATAGATTTTTTAGAAGTGATGTGTGACTAAAAGTAACTTATGACCAATAACAGTAAAATGAAAAACAACAGCTGCTTACAGTAATTCAAGTAAATTGCACACGCGCACGTGCGTGTGCCTGTTAGCAGGATTCAAGTCATCGTGGATGTGTTCTGACAAGTGACATGCTGCACTCCAGAAAGCTGGAGCGAGATGACTGTCTAAGTCAGGCTACGCTGATAACTGAGATGTAGCAGGAGGAGATTCAAGCCTTCAATCTGTCAGTTGGAGGCACACTGCGTTATGCGTTACCCTGTCAGGACAGACAACAAGACATAAGCAACCGAACAGAGGAGGCGAAATTTGTAAAACATAATTCCTGCTTGTCAATGCTGGTGAAAACTGACAGCCCAAAGTAGAAAAAAACACAAGTTTTTACACAAAGTTACTATACTAATTAACCATGAAACTATAATTACTGTTCTAAGTTGACAGTGTACAACATTCTGCACTGAAGTGGTTTAAAATAATTAATTCAAAAGAAATGTGGATTCATTTAGAGAAAATAAAAATGTTTCATCTATTTGATATAGTCTCTGGATTTGTTACTTTCTACAAATCCATCAGCAGAGTTTGAAAACTTTACTTTTAGACATAAAACCATCAAGATCCACAAAGTCCATCAGAAAGAACACGCTGACAGGAGTTTTGAAGTCTTCCCACTGGGTTCTAAAGAAAAGTTCCAAGTAAAGGGGATATATTAGATTTTTTTAAAGTGGGATTCTGTGGAAAAGAAGTTCATATTATGTTAATCACGTTAGTTGTTGTAGATATCTCTTTATGGATAAAGGCGCAGCACAAAATTTCTGCTAGAATAACTATTTCATGACAAACTGACAGTAGTGTACAGGTTTGTAAAATTACATTTGAATGAACCAATATGAAACTTTTAAGACTGGCATTATTTTAAGATGTCAGCAATCCACTTCAGTTTTAGCTCCACTATGATTAGCAGTCAATTAGTGAGCAAAATTAAAGTACATTTCTAAAGACTGAGGATGGTCACAAGGTTATCTACAAGTAAGCTATTAATTGCTCACAACCTACCCATTTAAATTATCTGAATTTTATTTTTTAGCAATCTATAAACCTCTACCATAACTGTATCACTAAATGTTTAGTTATATATCATACAGTTATTTAAGGGTGATCATCTCAAGTCTTAAAAATTGGTAAGCTGCTACTTCTACATCTTCCACCCAATATCTATCCCACAGTGAGTCTTATTTTTTTTAATATATTGAGGGACAGAACAGTTTAAAAGGAAATATTGTAGCTCTTATTTCTTGCCAAAAAAAGTTTAAAAAATGACTTATTTTGCTCCTCTTGCACTGATATTTGTTTTATTCCTCTTCTGTTTTCATTCTTTGATGCTTTCTTCTTGTTGTAACCCTCTGTAGCTCCACTTCTCCTACAGGGGTTATTTACTCTCCACTGGTGAGTACATTGAGAAGTCCACGAGTACTGACTGGTGTGAATTACAGCTGCCAGTGAAAACAAAAGGGTGTCAAAGGATAATAAAAAACTCTGACGACCTCAGTACTCACTATGAATCAATACTATCTGGTCGTGCTACACAAATACATTTTGAAGGACAATGAAGAATGCTGTCGGTACTGAGAATAAAAAAGGATTTTTTTTTTACGGTCAACTTTAATCCCTCCACGTTCTTAAGTAACATATGCTAATCACAGCACTGTCATCACTTATCTGTGCACCCTGACCTCTTGTTTGCTCACTGCATTCCTCCCATTAGGTCTCCAGTTGATACATGACACTTAAAATACACACAAACACTATGACAGACAGCAAGGCTTAGAAAAGATGGTTATCCTGATGTGGTCAAGTCCATTTTCTGGCTGAGCAGCTCACGTACAGTATCGCTTGTGAATTTTGGCAGCCTGAATGGGAGTTGCGTTCTAGGTCTCTGGGGTCCTGTGAGGTGTCGAGCATACGGGTATGCTCACACAAACATGCATATACAGAGATGTAAATACATCCTCGTAATACGCACTAAATTCAAATGTCTGTCATTCATAACTCAGTAGGTGAATGTTATTTCCCATGAGCACTTTCTGTCAAGGGTTTACTCATTTGAATCCACCTTTAAAAGGAGAGCAGAGCTTTCAGTGTCCTGTGGAACAACTCAGTGAGCACTGAATCGAGGTCATGTAGCAGTTGACAGTTGGCTGCATAATTTATGTTAAGTTGAAAATCTTTGGTGTCAGACACAGTTCATGCATAGAGCATGGTTCACACTGACTGACAATCAGACAAAGGTAATAGACTGTAATAATGTTGTCCACTCCACAGTGATCCGTTCTTCACTCAACTGCTTATAATGAAAGCATAAAGAGCACCATCGCCAGACCATTGGTAAATGGCGCGACTGGGCATGTTTAATGAGAAAACCATGAGGATAATACTGAAAAGCAACATTTTTTGTCAGCTTTTGAAAAAAGGGGCTTTACACAATGTTTTCAGTTGCCATTTTAAAAATGAGGAAAGTGGACGAGTGGAAGACAAAAGAGTGAGTGTTGAAAAAAATGTTCTTGAATGTCAAGTCTTCAACTAATAAGACAAAAGATCTGACACAGAACTTGAGGGCTGCATCATTCTACCATATGCCAAGTTTACCTCCTTGTGAATCACCATAAATGTGATAAAATACTATTAATGTGTCAAAATCAACTACAGTATTTTTAATAGATTCATTTAAAAAATTAGAACAAACTGAGTCCCTGTAATAGGCTGATAACAACAAAGTACCAAAAGATCCAATTTAAAATTTTTTTTTTTTTTTTGCTAAGTTATCTGTTACGTGTCAACACAACCCTGGCTTATCCTTTGAGTTCAGGAGACTTTCTATGTCTAAACTATTTATAGTTCAGAATTCAGTGGGTAAACAAATAAGAAACAAAAACAAATTTCTGAAGGTGTTCAAGTACTAGACAGAAAATTCACAAAAAAGCAGTTGTAGTCTTTCGAAAAACTTTGAAACACCTTCAGAAAGTCGCAAGAACTACTGACCACTTTAAAATACCACAAGAAAGTTTGGCTCCTTAGAAGAGAAGGATACAGTAATGAGAACTGACTTTGTGTCTGAGTTATCTCATATTCAGACTCCATAATGGCTCATAAAACTGTTATTTTTAAGTTGTAAACAGGACAACTTGATATTGTCATTTATGCCATATTTGATCACATGGGTAGACACAGGGCTTCTGTGATGTATTATGCACCATAATGTTTTTTTTTTTCTGGATTTATCTCCAGAGTAACTGAAAAAGCTCCCGGGTAAAAGAAGATGGTCAGAGCAATAAAATGTTAATCTCTGATTGTTTCACAGCAGTTACGCTCTAGGGCACAATTAAAAACACTCAGAACCTACAGAAAGGTGTAGCATGAAGAGGTCTGAATTAGTACAGTTAAAAAGTGCACTTCCTGGTTTAACTGCTTTGGAGGCTGCTGAGTGCCCGGCACTCCAGAGAGGAGCCACATTTCACACTTCAACAGACTTAATTTGCCTTGTTTTAGGCCTCGGAGGAAACGCAGAAGACCCAGGGGTGAACACTCTAAGGTATTTCAGTTCAGGGTGCTGTTGGTTTGAATGTGTCCACACTAAACTGTGTGCCCTGGTCCTCTGTTTTATTCTTTGCTATTTGTGTTCTTGTGTGTGAATGCCCGTGTGTGAGCGCAGACGCACCCGGACATTCACACATTCAGGCGTGTGTGTGCATGTTTGCATTCTGCCCGTCCTGTGTGCATTTGCAGGCGCGCGCTGGTGTGTGAGAGGTGCTCCCCGTTGTGTCGGCCGCGCCACTATGCCATCTGGAGAGGAAATCGAGTGTGAAGTACAGTATAGTTTGGGACCAAGCTCCGTGGCAGCGGCTCAGCAGTTAGTTCATTAGTTCCAAACTTCCAGGGATTAGGAGAGACTCTCTGCGGCAGGGAGGCAGGGGGGAGTCACGGAGGATGGAGGGACCCATGTGGGGAAAAGAGAAGGAGAAAGAGAAACACCAGGAGGAATACTGGACCAAAGGGCACTAAGAGACAGAGACAGAACATGGGGGAGGGAGAGATAAACAATGTTAACCCTAAGGACACTGAAAAAAAAAAGGGGGTGGGGGGGGGAGTACAGACGATGGAGAACAAGACAGCGAGGGAGAGAGGACAGGTGTAGCCGTCAGTTCCGCTCCGGGGTTTCAACCTGCCCTCCCTACTCCTCCACCCCACTGATCATACAGATATGATGATATGTGTAAGAGTGTTAGAGCAGTCAGCCTTGTCTTCCCTCCCCTCTCTCCTCCTTTTTCTCTCCCCTCCAGGTCCATAGTGACAGTTAGCAAACTCTGGGTGGCTCCTACCCTTTAGTCCCCGTCTCATCTCCCTAACTCTTAAGCTGTCACCATTTCTTCCAAAACAGAGAGCAAACATTTCTTGAGTCAAAGCGGCAGGCGATTATGGAAAACAGTTATTAATTTTTAAAGAGAGACAGCAGACTGATCTTTGTCATGTACTTTTTTTTGGTCACAAACACACTTGACCCGTTTAAGGTGAGGGATAATGAAAGGAACACATATTTAAACACTGTGGTCAGCAGCAGCTCCATTTAAAGTCTATCCATGCGTACCCAGTGACTAAACTCTCTGATCACCAAGTCCATTGTGCCCTTCACCAAAAACAGTGCTGCAGGATGACATTTAGAAAGCTCAGTCTGTGCTTTTCTCCCATTAGACATACATTACGAGACTACGAGTCATTGTTGAGGCCCACCGTGGATTGGCAAACCCACGGTGCGGACTGTGTGGTTGTCATGGTGAATATAATTGCAGCAATGTTATACACGGTAGAAACCGTCAGCGCTAACACACTCACTGTAATGGCTAAACCTCTTATCCATTTTTAAATCAGTTGGAATGCATCTTAAATAAAATACATCATAGGGTATGTTTACAAAGCTTCCTGCAAATTTTTGTCACTTGTACAAAATGAGCGTGAGTGCTTGTAAAATGTAAGAATGTCCAGCAACTTTGACGTCTGACATGAAAAAAAAAATATTGCCTTTTAAAAGTTTTGCAATAAATTTATTTGATTTACTTTTAGTTCGAGACAATACCACTAAAAGAAGCACATTTTAAATGCAGAAGGACAGGGGAGGAGCCAATTTATAAACTATATAATTTCTTTGTTGTAACAAAACTGAAAAACCTTAACAACCCTTGGGAGGGATTGGAGGGAGAGTGATTTGCACGCGAGTCTAGCTTGCATGAACAAAGCTTAGAACTCTGCACTGTTCTGCAAAACTGACAAAATGTCTTGAAAAAGAAGCAAAGCAAAACAAAACAATCCAGTTGCCTATTTATAAGGAACTATTTTTAATAAAATTGAGTGTTTTTAGATCTCTAACAGTATTTAGCATTCTTAACTGGAGTAATGGGATTTTAATTTCTGAGATGCAAATAGAGACTAAAATGAATGGAAAACTGAAAAACTTTAGCAGCTTTCATTACAGTTGAAGCTTCAGAACTTAATCAGTCTACACAAGGTGTAAACAATTGCTGCACCCATATGTTTGTAACTTAAGCATTAAAATACACTGCGTTCCAGCTATGTGTCCAAAGATTAAAATGTGGTCTGTTACACAACTGCTGCAGTCAGAATAGAAGTGTCTTCTGTCATATTGGTGTGAGATGACAACTGAAACACTTGCCTAAATCACCCAGTAAAAAGCCTTTACACCTATTTTACCTCAATGTCAAAATTTTCACCAATGATAAATATAAATGTGTGTAAATTTTCATTTCCTCACTCAATATTTAACTTTTTCAATATAGACTGTCAAACAAACGTGACAAAATAAAATATTTTGTCAGTGTGGCAATTTGGACAATATGAAAATAAATGTGGTCGTTTTTATCGCTCAAGCTGGCCAACAGATCAGCAGTAAATACCCCCTGTTCATGAAAGATGAATGTTTTCAAAAGAAAATTTCTCAAGGTCTATATATATATTAAAAAAAAACCCACCACAACACAAAAACTCATTTTAAAACAAAAGTTAACATCATCACTTTTCACAGTGGTATTTCCAGAAACACAAACACACTTACAAATAACTCAATGATCATCCAACAGGCAAAAAGCAATATTTTAAAAAGGTATAAATTATGCACAATGGATTTTTGAAGTGCCACAGAAGTGCAAAACTCCAAAAAACTTCAAGTGAAGTAAAAGTCTAAGTCTAAGACATTTAATAGCTTACAAGATCATAGCACACCTAACTGGAGGCTATTGAAACAAAAAGCTCTCTGATGCCATGCCATGCCTTCCTTTGTACAGTGTAGTACTGACGTAGACTTATTGGAAAAAAGGAGGAAAGCAATGGGATTTTTAGGCAGGGAGTTATTGTTGTACAGTGCTATTTTGCTGAAATTATTGTTGGTATTTTGCCGTGCTTTAGTGAAAGTGTTACAACTGGAAGACTGAGTGGTAAGCCTGCTGAGGGACATTTTTCTATATTTCGGAACTACCCTGTAGCTAATGTGATTTTTACCTTCAATTGTAACAGCATATACCAGGCTGATGAGTGCAACCCACCAGCTAACTGCTGACAGGGGGGAAAAAAAAGTTATTTTTCTTTGAAAAGCTGGGGGAAAATGAATCATTTTATATTCAAAACATATAATAATTTCCTGCAAACCTGGTTACATATACAGCAGCAGGATATGTAGGCTGGTGAGAGAATAAAGTAGTAGCCATGAACTTTGGACAAGAGTCCAGATTCTGAAATTTACTCTAGCCTGAGCGGCGCCTTCCATGATGCATTCCTTTCCACATTTCCCCCCTTTCACGCATAATAAAGGCAGAAGCTAACATCCACTAACACCATTGCAGGGTCACAGTTTCAGCCTGTCAGTCACACAGGCCATCGTCTTGTCTTTGTCTCCTACAGGAACAGCCTCCAGCTATATCAATCATCTTTATTATCGTGACTTAAAAAACCTTTGTTGATTAACTTTTTCCCCGAGACCCTTCTTTATCCCACTTTCCAATCACAATTTCACGGGCAGTTCAGCTGGGCCAATGGGGAGGCTGAGTGGGCAGGAGGGGAATGCTTTTAACCTGCTGCATCTGGTGCTTTCCCACTGCTCACCCAGTGGGACATGGTCACCTTGCTTTAAAGGACTGATGGAGGGGGGAAACCACTGCTTTTTGCCAATCACAATGAGGTGAAATGTGCTCGTTTTAAACATCTCACTTAGGTAGTTTTCTTTTCAGTGATTAAGACCAAACACCTGTTTGTCAGAGGGAGAAGAAATTAAAATCAGACTGAGTTACAAAGCTGTGCATGTTCAAGTGTGTTCCCTTCCCCGTTCATAGAATGCTGAATTGTGTGTTTTCATGTAGAAATAGGTGCTTTTTTTTTGTACCTTTTTGGTGAGGGCTACGCCATCCTCACAATCCAACACGGCACAGTCGACATCCAGCAAGGCTAGTTTCTTCAATTTTCGTTCATCATTGCCAGGGCAGTAGAGAACTGCCCTACGGGGGATGTAGCGCAGCGAGGAGCCTGCGGAGTGATGGTGATAACGCCATGCTTCAGTATACAACCGCCAGACTGCGGGCAGGAGCCAGCCGTTCCTCCTGTCAGCACAAATAAATACATACTGTACATAAAACCACATGGGCATATGAATTATTTTGTGTGTGGCACAATCTTGGCACACTGACATAAGTACCACAAATGTACAAATATATGTATTTGGTGCATAAGAACTCATTAGGACACAATGTAAATCCTAAACTGAGAGCAATGAGTAATTAAAGGTTGTTCCAGAATTATTGATCTCTCCAAGATTTGTTTTACAGATCCTAGAGGAGGTAGTTTCTTTTTACAATATTTCATTTTAGGAAATCTGTTTCTCCTTCAGCTTATTATTTATTATTCTGTTTATTAGAGAGCATAAGAGATAGTTACGCACCAAATAAGTTACAGTCCTAGATCAGGATCCCAGGACTGGTGCTACAACCAGTTCTTATCTAGGGCTGCCATGGATAGTCGTCTTACCGATGACATTGACCATGATAATTTGAGGCACTAATACTTGTAATCAACATGTCATTTTTTTATGAATTTATCTTTTTTATTTCAAAAACATTTCAACTGAAATGACAACTGTTCCACGCCACTAGTAGGCGCTGCCTACAACGATCGAGTTTGGCTCCAGTCATTGTTCAGTTCCATCAAAGAAAAGCTTCAAAACTACAACAGTGGGTGAACGAGAGTCTGCGTCTCTTCAGTGTCAAATGAGTTGGAGTATAAAAGATTCAAGAGGCTGAAGGGATATAAATAATGAAAGTACTTCAAACTAGCTGACAATAGAAGGGTGGTTTGTAAGTTTTCCTTGGCTGACCAGAGAAGCACAAGACTATGAACAACTGAAAAGGAGCTTTAATAAGCCTCTAACAAAAACAAAAATATTCAAAGTTTTTTTGTTTTAATTACTTATTAATTGCCCAATGCAATCTATAAGTTTAGACAAGCTGTCAGAGTGCTACAGTTTCTCGTGAGTAAATATTTAAGGAACCTGAGACAAGAATTTGGTTCCACTTTTGACTGATTACTGTTCTTCCTGCATGTGGTAATATCCAGGCTTTATGTAGACCACCGTACTGTTTTTACTTGTCTGTTTTAAGCATATTTAATTGTGTGCATAATTTCATTAGCTAAATGAATGAATTCTAAATAGACCCATTGATTTATAATACAAACAATTATTAAATGTAATTTATATATGGTATAAAAAGCATAGTCTATAATGATATAACATTTGGCAATGGTATGTTCTCCAATAATAAACTTTAAATGGTAGAAATTTCTTTCTGTAGTCATAGGCAAACACAATGACATTCACAACATCCAGAATATTCAGTTATTTAGTATTTAAATTCCTAAATAATAAAACCTTCATTACAGTTTACTTTTGTCATGCTGGAAGTGACATTTGAAACCATTTTTTTCTACTTTCATTTCCAAGTCTTTTACTTTATTGTGGTATTCAATAAATGCCAAAGTTGATTGCTGATTTTGATTTTCAGAATGTTTTTAACATTATTCAGTTAATTGATTAATTAATAAATAAATCATTCAATAAATTGAATGACATGAAAATGGTTGTTAATGGCAGTCCTACTGATTACGTAAAAAAAAAAAACAGTAAAGAATTGATTTTGTTATTCCACAGCCAGACAGATGCCTCAGACTAACATTATTACAAGACATCTCTAGTAAGTTCCCCTGTGCATGTTTTACATCAACATATAATACACAAGTTGCAGGCTGTTTTTTGTTTTCGTTGTTTCATTCCTCCCAGTCAGACTACATTTTTGAAAAATGGCAATAAGTATGTTTTTATACTAAACGCAATTAAACAACTGGATTTTTAAAAAAATATGTACCACATTATTTCAAAAATATTAATTTAAAATTATGTGCAAGACAATTTAGATGGATTTCTAAATAAAGGTTTTTGGTCTGAAAAGGTGAAACAGCCATTAAACTAGGTGTCTTTGGTTCCTCTATCTGCATTTGAAAAAATACCATTAATTTCCAAGTAATCTACATGGCAATAAATAAATAAATAATAATCTATTACTTTGTAACACATTCCAATAAAACATCACATAACTGCCCAGCTGGACTAATATATTCTCTGCTTACATTACTAAATAGATTTCATGCAAACCTCTGAGAATCTAAAGGTATTATATCACTGAGCTGCTAGTAAATGACATTTATGAGGGAGTGTCCAGAAAGTCTTGAGACGCTCACGGTGGTTCTCAATTTCCTTGTGTGAGTCGCAGAAGTGTGCAGTTCTGTCACGGGTTAAAGATACACTTGTGTATCTATTTGTTGCAGTTAAAGAAGTGTTGTAGTTTTGCAAAAACGAATCCTACAAAGCAAAGGCATAAAATACAAATAAGGAAAGATAAAGACCACAACATTTTCACATGTGATATGTACCAATACTGCACATCAAATGTTGCTCCTTATGGGTGAAAATGTGAAAATATAAAATCCAGAAATGCTTGGCAGCCACCTGTTTTAAACTAACATTTAAAAACATCTACAGAAAAATAAAAACAATTAATTTTGACAAGCTGCAAATTATTGGATTATGTGTGTCATTCTTCCTTTCTTAGAAGCTCATATTTTAGTTCTATCAATCACTCTTTTGAAACAATAAGTCCTGATAAATAACTTAATGGTAAACACTGAATTTAATTACAGCAAGAAACAGCATCTCCCACCACTAACTCTGGTTATCAGAAGCTCTTAGAGAGCTCTTTAAGGTAGATAGTGTTCCTTTTTGTCCAGGGAGGGCGAAAGAAAGCAAGCAAGAGGGTATCTGTTAAAAAAGTTATTATCTTTTCTTGTCTTTTGCTCACTAAAGGAGCTTAAGTGACTTCAATAGCCACTTAATCCTGTCAACTACGCTTCCACATGCCCTCTAGTCCCAATAAGACCTAATCTACACTGAGATGTAGCATTTGTAGCAGGTAGTTACAGCCATCTGAGAATGCCTCAAACACTTTTGGGCTTCCAGGCATAGAGCCTGTTTATAAAAGCCTTAAGGGAGAAAATATGACAACATTTACCACAAAGTGCTTTGACTAAAACTATACAAATTGTAGACAAATTAAAACAGATAGAGATTTGAAAAATAATATTTCTATTGATTAATTGTGACATGGCTAATGAAGATGAGGTAGAGATGAAAGAAAATCTGGTTTAAACTTAAAAAGGAAAAAAAAATAATGGATACAATGAGGAGGGTATGATTGCAGAGTAATAAGTGCAAAAAAAGGACTGTTGAGAGTACAAAGAAATCAGTCTAAAATCAGTCTATTGTGTGGAAACTGCTTGGGAGGAATTGTTAAAAAGCAGTGCTAAGTACCCATTAAAAGCCATATTAGTAGTCAAATGCATAAAGATTAAGAATTAATTTAAGAGTAAATTTCATAATTACACAAGGAAGCTGAGCATTACTGAAAGGAGGTGGCTTGATTTAAGCAGATGTACGTAGAGCTCAGAAACTGATGCCAACAATGAGCACAATTGTTCGGTTCATTCTGTTCTATTACTCTTTAATAGAGGCCAAGCTGCACACGGATTTCTGCACAACTCATCGGGAATGACCAATGGGGAATCATGCTGCCATGAAACGTATAAACTCCTTCTATGTACAAGGTGCAATGTGGTTGTTTCTGTTTATACCATCTAACATCCAACTGACATTTTCTAGATTATTAGACATACAAGTATGTTGACTCCTGTAAGAAGTTTATTGTAGGTGTATTAAGTGAAAGCACCAAAATTATGAATTATGAGAGAGCCCGGGAATCAATAGTAACAATAAATCTTAACATTGTCTCAATAAAAAGAAATAAAGAACAGTAAAAGACCAACGGTGAAGTTAATACTTTATCAAGACTATATGTGAAGGAGGTAATACAACACAATTTTGACTTGTATACCAACTGCTGTGTGCCTGTTTCGTCACTTCAGTGATCCTATCAGAAGTGCGAATGGAAACTGAAAAAAGCCCCAAAAGATATGCAGTTCTAGTGGGAGATCCCCAGTGGGTAGTTAGAACTCTTGGTTCCGAGGTGCCTTATGGTATTATTTGTTTCCTTTAGATTTTTTTTTTTTTTACATGACAGGTTATAGTAACACAAAGCTGTGTGGTCATGCAGCAGCTGTAAAGTGGCTGGACCTGGCCTCAGCGACCATGTTTACTAGTCTGAGATCAGAGGTAATTGTGTGTTAGTGAGGTTATAATGGTGTTAGATGGAACTGGTTCTTATTAACAGAAACACTGCAGCAGACCCAGACAAAGTGACTCAGAAATGAAGGAGAATAAAGGGCAAGAATTTGGTAAGAGGGAGACCAAGTCATGTGTTTAATTACTTAGGCATCTTCCAAAACAGAATGTCTCATATTTGGATCAACCCTATAACAGGGAGTTCCGATAAACTGCACAAAGCATGCTTGTCTGGAGAACTTAGCAATATTTCCATGTAGGTTTGGGTCTGTCTTGTTCAAACACTCGACATAATCTTGGAAAAATCAGTTCTGACTCTGAGGTACCAAAGTGTTCTTCAATAGAACAGGAAAACCTCTGATGATGGTTACCCCTGTGGTTTTTTAAAATGTGCTATAGAAATAAAGTTGATTAATTGATTGATGATGTCTCACTCAATTTCAACATTGCTGTACCTGTACAGTGACTACAAGGAATCCAGCATTAACCACAGTTTTTAAAAACAAAGTTATTCTTGCAGTCTTCATCAACTATTTTTTTTACCCATACATTCATATTCATCTCTCTTCTAATCGATTCAATCCACTTAGGTGTATTACAATGTCTAAATGGTATAAAACACCAAATATCAGACTGTGAATAATTTTAAAACTGTTTGGTCCTGTGTGTCTCGAGTTATTCTGGTATTTGGGAGCCCATTAACATGGTTAGCAAAACCAACATAGTTATTAACAAATTTGAATTACGAGTAATTGTGAGTAATAAGTCTTAACAACAATAAGATTTGTTAGAGAAAGTTTTTTTTCAGGAAGAAAAAACAAAACTATAAACATTCTCAAAAATACTATTTTAGGTGTATTTCTGTAGCAGGTTTTCGTCAAATGTGTTTACAATGGATCAAAATTATACCATAATACAATGAAATACAGTGGCTTAGTCTGATGAATCCCCTTTCCTTTACATGTTTTGGCCAAGTGAATATGTGTAATTTAAAGATTGGTTTGATTATGATTCAGAGGACTGCAATGTGATTATAAAAAAGATTACGGATGCATCTCGATCCATGCATAAATCAAACTAATCAAACTACAAATAAAATCCTGATCAAAGAAGCTTTCAAACCTAAAAGAAACAAAATATAACTATTAAATGAAACAATCTCTAACTACCCAACAGAGTGTGTCATAAAGATAAATGCAGGAGTGTCAAAATGGGACATTTGTCAGAGATTTTGGGACTAAATAGAAGTACTCAGTAGTAAAAAACTTTTTATTCATACAAGATATAGCAAACTAAATGAACAACAAAAAAAGTCAAAGTGTTGAGAACAGTGAGCTAAGATATTGTGACAATAGATATCCATGCATCACGTTAGAGCTATCTTACTGCCTATTTCATTGTTACCACAACTTTGATTTTGATCTCAAAGAGTGTGAGAATGGTTATGTCAGTATTTCTTTCATTTAGGATGATCATGTTCTACTGTGGCTCCAAAGCGTTCAACACAGCAAAAAACTGGTTTTCAACGAGTGAATATAACCACAAATCCTTGTCAATATAAGCTCACAGTTCCACCTTATGCTTATAAAAATAAACAGATATTAACATGTTTAAATTGATTCAGGATCATTTATGTTCACGTTGTGATGCATCAGAAAAAATACATTATTGCAGGCCATTAAACCATTTCAAAACCATAGTATTTCCTCAGAATTACAGATATTTCTTTAAGCATGTGCAATACTCACGGTAATAGTACTCAGGTATGGTTTAAGAATTGTGTGAGAGTTTAAAGTGGTGACTCACAATTCACCTGCAGTGTTTTTTATTGGCTTGTATGCTAATGGGGTCAGAGCTGTTCTTAAGCACGATAAGGACCTAAACATTAGTTTTCTGGCTGGGTCTAGTATTATGTTTACTGGATTAGATATTGAGTGACATGATACAGTTTGAAACCATTATAATGGTTTGGTAGTCAGTTTTCTGTTATAGACATCTTGTAGTAATTGCTTCATTATCATGACACAAAGAACAAAATTTCTTGTAACTCTACTGGTGTCCACATGGCAACATAATAGCCTAATTCAGGTGGTGATATTCATCCTACTACGTGAATTACAGCAGATAACAAGAGGCCCACTCAAAAGCAGACCCTGATGACAACCTGCCTCTCAATATGTAGATTTCCACAATTATCTCCAGCGTGGTGGTGCAGACAGAAGCTGTGACTAAAATGCACAAAATTAAACATCTGTGTTTCCACCCCACAATAATAAGCCACTTCTTAATATGTATACCACATTCTGAGGTCTGTGGTGCTTAAGAATCCAGATTAAATTTGGTAGAAATAAAAAGATGAATAAAGAAAAGGGAGGAAATCAATGTTTCTGAAGTACCAACAAGCCCTCCTTCTGCCGAAAGCTGTCTGCAGGGGGGGAATAAAATGGTCAAAAGTCGTCAATATTTACCTTGCTTCACATCTACCTGCCTGTCTGACACTTGGTTATTTAGAATGAAACAGAAAGCTGAAGTATTCCCCCACCCATGCTCCTCCTCTCAGCATGGTGCTACAATGGGTATGTTTTTTATTCCCTCTCTCGTTCTTTTTTCTTTTCTTTTTATACACATTGCCTAAGAACTGACGACACAACTGATAATATGGAACTGTTGAAAAATTAACCAGAGACATCCAAGACAGGCAGAGGACAGAATCAAACACTTGTCTTCCACTTTTCTGCCCCCACAATCCCTCACCACCACCCCTTTCCTTTGCTTGCCCTCCAGCAAGTTGGAGCTCAGGATGAGCAATCCATTCCCCTCCAGATTAGAACAGCTGGGGGCTGGAGCGTTTACAAGGGCTGGCTTTTCTTTTACTAAATAAAGCCAGGCTACACAATAGCAAGATGGACATGTCACAGCCTTGTTGATAATGGAGGAATAGAACTGTTTCATATTTTAAAAAAAGTAAAAAGAAAAAAGAAAAAGATGGTAAACAATACCAAACAAGATCTTAAAGTAATAGTTCAGATATTTTGCAGTGGAATTCTATAAAAAAGCTTGTGAACAGTTATTATCTTACCTGTTATTGATAGCTCTTTGAACAGCCTCTGTTTGGAGAAATACAGCTTAAGTCTGACCCGATTGATAAGCTTTTGGCTAGTTCGAGCTGGGTCAAGACCAGAGTGGATTACTGCTGTCTCAAAACAAATCCAAATCTTTAACCTTCTGTTAACCTTTATGCTGTCATCAATGTCATATTTTATGGTTTCTTTAGGAGAAATATGATATTTCAGTCAGAAGTGCCACAGGCTGCACCAGAAGTGTTACAGCTAACTGCTGCCACTGTTTGCTCTCACAAGTAACCACAACATTCTATTATATAACCACATAATGCAAAACTGACAGCAACGTTTATAAAATAGCAACCACATAAAACTTTACGAAAATAATTAGATTTTCTAAGGCTACCCCTGACAGCCTTGCAAGCCATTTTGGTCTTAGTCCCACACAGAGCAGCTGTTAGTTTGTCATTCTGGTCAAAATCAAATTGAATTTCTCCAAATTGAGGTCAAAACGTTATATACAACAAGTAAGATTTTACTTGTTCACATCCTTTCCGCACATATAAAAAAACAAAAAAACAAAACCCTGAATTAATCCATTAAGGTTTAGGGAACATACAATAATTTCTAACAAGCAATCAAAAAAAAGTTATTTATTTATGGTTAACAAAACAAAAATGCACCTATAGCATATATTCAGAACGAGAATCAGAGTTTCACTTCCAAGTCTGAAGCCATATAACTATATTTCAAATTGTGGTTTGCAGATATTTTTTCCAAAATTTTCTTCCTCAGATAAATTCTTCGATAGTCATACATTGTTCGCTTCTAGTCAAATCCAGTGACAGCGTTCCTCACATCTATCTAAACCCTTTACTCACTCTCCCATTCATGTCCTTTCCCCTTTCCAGTCTCATTAGTTTGGGTTTTATGCCTTAATCTGCACAATGAGGATGAAGTCATGGCAGTTATCTTCAGCCAATGTCTGTCTACCTGTAATCCTTCTCAAAGTACCAGGCTTTCACTGAGTTCACAAATTGGCATACAATGCTTTTAATGCGAGGCCTCCGTCGTGATGCTTGGAGACAACGGCAGCCTTTTTTTCTCCCTCTTTTGTATTCCTTCACATAAAACTATTTAAGACCACGCGCTTCTTCGAAGAACAAACATCTTATTCTGCATTTCAGACAGTTAAAAGTACAAATGACAAACAACAAGTTCTACTGTCTGCTGTTACAAACTAGTTTTGATGACTGGAACTACCACTAGCTGTCTAAACCTATTGGATAAACTAGTTCAACTGTGTACTGTACAATCATAACCATCATTAAACTACAAGTTATGTGTGCAGAATACTAGGCTTTTGTAAAAGCTAAAAAATATATAAATGAATTCATCATTAAAAGATAATAAAGAGGGGGGCTTCGAAAGGTCAAACAAGTTGCTCAATTCAAAGAGGGCATAAAGGGGTTAGCTTTTAACTTAGCATTTTTATTGACTCTGGCAAAACAAAATGAGAGGACTCTGTAGGATTGTGCACTCTGCATTGGTCATTTAGGCCCTCAGAGTCTATTGTAGTACTTTGAAATGAATGAAAGGAAACCCCACTGGTGGAAATGCAGTGGAACAGCCCCACAACAGGCCACAACTGTTCCCTTATGCATGAAAGGCAGGGACATAAAAGACAAGATGGACTTCTGAGGTAGGGCCAAAAACAAAGGCAACAAAAGTGCTGATCACGAGGGGATGACACGACTTGTCTCGGCAGAAGGAGCAGGGAGAAAAGAGCCAGGGGACAAAAGCACTCTCAGCCAAATGACATGTCGAAGAATTGAAAAATCCACACAAGAAGTGTCTTCTCAATTCACTAAACCCACAAGAGCTGAGTGACTGTCGGCTGGACCCTAGACAAACTGAGGAGCAGGTGGGCTAAAAAAAACAGCCCACAGCTTTTCTCTGTCTAACTTTCTTTCCAAAATCTTTTGCCGTTTTGGCAAAACAATTTGGCAAGAGCAGAGACGGACTGGGGTGATGGCTTTAGGCTGCACACACCAAACCAAAACCCAACCAAACCTAATCAAAGCATGGTGGGTTCCCCTCCCGCAGCTTCCGTTTTGATCTGTTGGCTGTCTGCGTGTCTGAGCTGTTTCTGTTTGTGGCCTAAGCACAATTATGCTACTGCCCAACTTCCATGGAAACAGTGAGACAAACAAAAACATGTTTGCTCTTATTCAAAATGCATCCTTGTTTTGTTCACACAGGGTTGCTAAAATTTGAGCCAATGTTTTACAAGTTATACTAAATGCTCCATTGATGAGAATACTTCCTGTCATTATTTTACCCCTGACAGTCTTGAGTCTGGGCACAACCAAATCAAAGCAAAAAATCATACGTTCCAATGTAAAATATTTGTGTCATTACATTTCTCTTGCATTTATATGTGTCCAAGTTGGACAAAATCTAAGCATTCAAATTTTAAAAATTGCAAATAATACAATAGTGTAAATGCTTCTTTTTTTCCCTTTCGATGCTTTCAAATTAAAGGCTGGGATCACTTGTTAAGCCAAACTTTAAGCAGTGCACTCCACAGGTGAAGGCCCTCCTCCAAAGTAGCCTGAGGCCTATCCCACAATTCTTCACATATACCCATGGGCCCTTTCACTGGCCATCACCCAGTCTGATTAATGGATCGATGCGGGAATTGATTAGTGAAGAGGAGGTGGGAACAGTAACATAGGTCACACGTCAATAATGTCTCAGCGACAAAAGGTGGAAGACGTAAAATGTACTAGTGATAGCCTGCAGCCAGACCTCGACCCATCAAAGCCCCGGTAGGACCAACATAATGGCCCCGGCGCATTCTCCAGCCTGCCCTCCCCTCCCTCTTCACTGCTCCTTTTCTTTTGGTAATACTGTGTGTTAAAGAGGCAGGAACCATTCTGGGAGCTGCTTGTCAACTCACCTTCATAAAACAAGCCGTAAAGCAGCAAATAACAGGCTTATATGGCTTCATTATGCTGGATACACAGGATCGTCGCCTTGGGATGGGGGATGAGGGGGTCTGTGCCAGTTGTGGTGAGCCTGGAGAATATTTTGGCATAGCATCTTTCTTATAGATATTTACTTTTCGATCAGCTTTATACTGTATGTATATTATAAGTTGCAGGGCCACTTGGAATTAACTGAAAACTAAGCTGAAAAGAAAATGCAGAATTGCTTCATTTTGAAAAGCTGTTAATTGATCTGTATTTTTCTCATTTTTTTTCCTCCCACAAACATCGTCTTAATGCACAAAAGACTCAAACCTGAGCCACTGACAAAGTTTATTCCTAATCAAGCATAAATCATGACAACAGTTAATGGGAGAATGAGAAGAACAGGGCCAGATGGAGCCAACATCTGTGACATTAAACCTTTGGCCACAGCAGGGTTGGACATGAGAGAAATTCTCATTTATTTAATGCAAAGATCTTTGGCCTATTTCACAACCTGACAGTAGGGGTTAGGGTTAGAAAGTTCTCAAAGAAAGACCCATAGGTGTCTAGCAAAAAAAAAAAAAAAGCTTTAAACCAGTGCGTGCAGCAGCAAACACAAACAAAAATTTATGGTAGGAGCCTATTTGTTGCTCAGATGTAAAGGCTTAAATCTTGTTTTTAAAGTGTAAGATTTATTTATACTTTGCTCATATATGATGTGTCATTATTATCGTTTATATAAATAAGGAGCAATCTTTTAAGCTCTAAGAACTATAAACTGTCTGCTGACATTAGCAAGTCAAATATCCAGCACACAGTCCTTGCAGCTTTTACTCTATTTACAAAAATAATCCACTTTATATGTGCTTATCTGTCACGACACAGTCCCAGTCGTGTTGATATCAGTTACGTATCTCCTTAGCAAGGCTCTAAGGCAGCAGTCCAAGCACAATCACTGTGATCACTGTGTAGTTAATTGCCACCTCCATCAGCATTAGCACTCTCTAACATGCTAACCTGAGGGAGAAAAAAGGGGGAAGCTGACTGCGCACTCCATTCGAGCGCTGACACTTGTTCTCTGAGGGCTGGTTTTTCCGTGTCAGGATTACAGTGCACAGGAGAGAAGAAGCAGAGGAGAGAGGAGGGGAGATTTCCCCACAACTTATATCACTGGCTCTGTGTCTGAGGGGGAGAGAGAGAACGAAACAGGAGCAAAGACTGATTGGCATTCACTTTTAAGCAGCATCTCAACTAATGAAAAACTAAAAACAACCAGCATGAACTTGACAAGCTTCCATGGTCATTCTTTCATGGGTCAACAAACTCATGCTCTCACCTCTTCTGGTGGCACGGTACAGATTGTGACCATACAGTCACAGGATCACACACCAGTCACATGGCCTAAAAAAGGCCTACTTAGATATATACTCCACCACAAAAACACACATAAGGTTGGCACAGCTTCAATGTGAAAAGAAAGAAACACACTTTACACAAATTCGGCACAAGGCCAGACAGACTCAAATGTGTCACCATCAAACCATATGGACGCACACATCTGAGTCTAATCTAACAAACACTGCAGCACAAACACACATATATGGACTGCTAAACAGCATTGCCATCTTGAGCCCCCCTGGATCACAGAGGCCATCTGACGCTGTAGAGCCTGAATGCATTAAGACTGGCAAGGTGGCTGCACTTTCCATCTCAGCACTGTTACATAACCCCCCCCCCATGATATGAATGCATAACAATATTAGTACTGCAGGTGAGAAGCCTTCTCACAGCTCAGAAACAATAATGACTCTAATTTTCATATTAGACAATGTTGGAGAAGGATGTTTTAATGTAAAACAATCCAAAACTACATATTCAACATACACTGTTGAGAAAGCAAACATTAAGCAAACCTCTATAGTTAAATGATACAATAGAGATGACGACTCTACGAGTTGTCAAGACAAAGTAAAAATCACTTGGGAAGTTTGTGGAAGAAAGAGAGAAAAGACAGAAAGTCTTTGCATGGGCGAATGACATGGAATTAATAAAAAAGTGACCTGGTGAGCCCTGGAAATGGATATAACTAGGGCAATAAATCACATAACAGATCAGACAATTTGGATTTTTTGGCCTGCAATGTGAAATGTACTGTCTACTCTGTTGCCCATACCAGTTCACACACTCAGGACCAGACACAAACACACCCTCTCACCCATCCACGGACTTCAGAAAAACAGTCTGACAGATGGGTGCACTGGAAATATCCACTCAGGAGACCAAAAAAAGACTAAGGCGTTGTCTGACGTTGGATTTAGAGGGGAAATATGCCCCCAGAATAACAAGATAAAGCCAAAAAAAGGACATCTTTGACATTGGTCTTCACTCTGGTGGTGTGCGATGGGTCATACAGTTTTTTGGATCATATTTCATTTAATTAATAAACCCACTCACTGCAAACTAGTTTCCATCAAGCTCAAATCTCCTCATATCTTCCCTGTAAGTTGCCTGTGCCCCCAAGTGGTTGAGTACAGTATCTACATCTTTCTTACAACTGCATCTGTTTTAAATACAGTTGGTAACTTAAACTGCTCTAACAACCAGGACTATTAAACTGTTCTCATGTACTGTAAAACTTACTTTAAAATTCAAGCATTTAAAGTGCTACATATGCACTTTAAAAATAAGTGAGGAAAATATATATAACTGAAGAATTACTATGAGCTTGAGCACTACCTTTCAATTTAACCAGCATTTTTACATCATTTAAGTATAGATACAATTGTGAGAGCAAAGCTGATTGGATATTTTAATACAAGGGGGACAAATGCTTGACCATGCTTTGCTGTTGTAGGCACAAATAAAAACATTGAAACCATGAAAATAGTTTTTAACAAAAAAAAAAAAGAAAATTGACCACTTTCTTTTTCCCATTTCTTACAGGCTATTATAAATCACCATTCCTGTGTGCCTGCATTGAATAGTCCTTCATTTTAAGGAGGAATTTTAAGTAATAAAGCTGACGCTCCCCATAGTGTTATAATGACAGACGCTTCATTCTTTTAACCAACAGGGATGCCTTTTGCCCTCAACTTCTGCCCGGCCCCAAGCCTTTAATTAAGACTGGCTTAGGCCTGACTGATCCTGACACACCAGGAAGTTTCTTGAAAATCTGACTGCCAAAACCATGGAAGTATTATATAGCCCCCCCATCTCAACACACACACACACACACACACACACACACAGTAACTCCCTGAACTCCACATAAAAAGGACTGTAAACTGAAAGCCCCTCTGGTCAGTCCATGGGACCCAGCATTAATAAGTTATGCCACACATTTTGTTCCCTTTTTCAGCTCGGTTTGCTGCATGTATGGGATTTGCCTATACAGTAAATTTATATAAAGTAAGTGGAGCATTACTTCCCATCTGACCAAGCACCACCATGTCAATAAAGCAACACATCTCCTGCAGCAAAAGCTGTAATTAACATAGGAAACTAGAATTGTAAGCTTGTCAGAGCACTGTTTTGTGCGCCACATAAAGAGAATTCCTTTTCCTTTGTTTTGCATAACACAGCCACCTTCGAGTCACGGAGCCCCCGCGGAAGAGAAACAGCTCAGCAAACACAACCAGTTTTTAAAGAGTTTTAAAACTGCTCTACAGACAAAGTCTGTTTGACAAGATGAAAAAAAAATTAAATGCAGTACACGTCTGAATACAAACAATTATAAATGAGAATGTTTTGATTGTTAACAAATGGATGATAAAGATAAAATTATACAAGACAAAAGTTTCAACCTTCGACTGCTGACTTCCTTTTTTATGCCAAACTGACAGTTTTATAAACCATTTACGACCACAAATTGGTATAAAACTCACTTGAGTAGTGTTTGACAATGTTTTACTCTTACATAAATGGTAGCTGTATATTAGGTACGCTGCACTTTGAATCGCCTTGCTGCTGAAAAGTGCTACCGGTATATAAATAAATTTCACTTCACTTCAGAACTCCAAACTCACACCCATACACAACTGTTGTTGATGCCAGTTTTTGTACATACAAAATGCTCTCACTAACACTTTACAGCTTTCCTCATGCAGTCACAAAAGGTGCTTCCTGTTATTATTTTTTCCAGAGTATAGACAAAGGTATATATATATAGGGGATAAACATAGCATTTTTTCAGTACTTTTACTTTGTAGCAGACATTTCAGAAAGTCACCAAGTTTTCCTTCTAAACACAAACCCACAGATCTAAATTTAGACTGGCCTATAAAATAATTTGAGGAGATAAAAGTTACCATAGGTTTGTCTATTATCAACCAATGAGTGTCATGCTGCCGTAGTTTCTAAAACAGCCTGTGGCAAACTCACAGTAGAGTGTGTAAGCAGGTGAAATATTCAGAAAAAAAACTCAACATAAATCTAATTCCAGTGTGGAAAGTGACAGGGAAGGGCAAGACCCTGTACTGGCCTATCGCTCCATTAAGGGTGTGGTGCGGGTGGGGGTGGGCAAAAGTCAGAGCCCCTTCCTTCCCTTACTGGGAGGATCATGGGAGGATTATGGAAACTGAACGCACTTTTTAAAATTTGTTTCACATCAGCTCGTTTCAGGACCACACAAGGAAAATGTTTTTGAATCTCTCCATATGTTTGTAAATGAAAACAATAAAGTAAATGGAGGAGTTTTATTTTTTATATTTTCTCTACTTTAACAAATGGTGTTACGTGATGGCCTGTTTTAACTGGAATGTCAAGGTTGCTTCGTTTACAAAGTGCAAACTGACACATGCATTTGTAAAACAGATTATTAAAGCAAAAGATTAATTCTGTACAGTACAGTATCACTCTTATACCCTCATATAATGTATGATTTTTTAAACGGCGCTGGAGGCCCTTTGACCCAGTCAAATACAGTTTAACAGTTTTTTTTTTAATTTGTTGTTATTGTAAGATCACCTTCAATTTACCCTCAGAAATATAAACTGAATGTGATTTTTTACATTTTCACATTCAAAACACTAAATATATTATAGGTTATAATAAGTATTTTGAACCCAGCCATTTTCTGCTTTTGTTCATTAAAACACAAACCTTATTAGAAATTGTGTAAAGCAAAGGCATCTTTCAGTTCTCAGTTGTCTCAGATCATCAAATGCATGATTTAATACAAAAAAAAAATCAATTTGAAAGCATCTCTGTGTTTGTAGACATTTTACTCATCACCTCAACTAAAAAGATTAGGGTGACAGCTCTGTCAATTCAACAAACATCAGGGTTGTTTGTACCGATTCTCAGTCATCCAGGAAACGGCAAATCCTAAGAATCTCAAACATCTAAGTTATGGCCATAAACTTTTTATATATTTTAACTAATTTCCCTCAACTGTCTGAGAAATAACAAAAGTAAAAACAATGTCACATAAGAAACTTCTGCAGGCAACCAGCCAGCAGTGGTATTAGCCAATGTATTTTTGCGCCTTTATTGATGCCAAAACATGTAAAAATCAATGTATATTGATCTAGACATGTCTTGTACAATTCTCTAAAGACTATGTTCTGTGTAAAAAAGGCAGCAGAGAACCAGTGCTTAGTGACAAAGAATAGTAACTGAACTCTCACAGTATCAAATAGGATAAAGCATTTGAGACAAGATGTAGATCGACTTATCAATTATGCCAATTATCGACATTTTTTAAATAACCGGAAATGGTCACGACATACTAAGCCGAATAACAAGTGAGGACATCTGTGGGCAGCAGTGTTGTTACATATGACACGACACTCTTGTGTCAATCAAACAGTGCTCCCCATTATAAGGGTGTTTTTCATGGCGTCACACTAGCAAACCCTAAAGAGAGCTTTATAAATCCTGCGTCAGCTGTCCCGATTTCTAAATGTCAGCATAAGCAACTGAAAAATTAATATCAGTCGACTTGTATTTGAGACAGTCCTGAACACAATGTCCAAAAATAATGAAACTTATGAATATATGTATAGAACCATGAGACTGAAAAGATGAAATCAAAACAAAAAAACAAAAAGTGGAGAAAACTGAAATGGCTACGGTTTGGTTTATGAAGTTGTATGTCAAATAAAATACATTAACGAGGACATTTGGAAAGCAGAAGTCTATCGCTATTCATCTTATTAGGGGTCATTTTTTATGTTACTTTTGGCTTTTTAGTTACAGCTAAAGAGTCCCTTGGAAGATTATACCCAAAAGTAGAGACTTTTTTTCCTACAAACAACATTGTAATTCTTTCATCTTATAGGGCTGTGTCTGTAATGTGCAGGCCACCTTAAAAGTCACTTTACTTCCTCCAGTTTAAAATAACTTCATGTTACCAATGAATAAAATGATTTTTAAATAATAGCTGAGTTTAGCAGATCCCAATAATTCTCACTGGTGCTTTTTGAATTCAATAAAAGCATTGGCAAGGTCAAAAGTCAGTGGACTACAGTCTAACGGGTCCATTACAGGAAAACAGATAGTGAGAGCAGATACCAAATACAGGACGTCATTAAGAAAATTCCATTTGAAGTTAGTGAAATGTTTCCTGAACATTGCAGAATGGGTGTTGGTATATTGTTACTGGAAATGCCTGCTGATTGACACAGGCCATGATGGGTGTCGTGCTGCAGACTGTTTTGACTGGATGGAAGCCTAATGGTGTCACTGAAACTTGTGATGTGGAAATTCTATCAAGGATGAGTCAACCTTTGAAGAGAGAATGAGATCCTCGATATGCAAAGATAGCAAAACAACAGTCAATCTTGACGCCAAGAAAACTAAAGAGGGCTAGCGAAGTGTTCTGTTCAGTTTAGCAGATGGCTGTAGGGTTTGTCCTCCTTTAAAAGTCCTATAGTAAAACTGGACTTCAAAAGAGTCTTATCACTGTCACGTTCTCTTAGAGGAAAACACAGAAATGGAGACCGGATGCACAGGCTTACATTAGGTTCACTGAACACAAGGAGAGAAGTAAAGAAATGCTTTGAATTTGGGCTTGTAAAGGGAAGAGCTCCTGTACAGGCCTCATGAACTTCCAACTCCACTTCCTTCCTGACGAGTAAAGGAATGCTGTGTCAGGTTTAATAAAATAGTGGCAACATGCATTTTAAGGTACTCTCAGCTGTCTAATTCAGTAAATGTGATTTATGTCAAGGCAGTTAAGTTGTCTAATATGTAACTGTTTAGATTTTTTAATTTTAAATAATGCTGAGAATCCTTTTGGACAGCTTAAAGTCCTAGAAAGTATCTGTAATAATCATGCATTGGTTCTATACTATGCCTATTTTAAATATGATTAAAGTTCAAATTCAATGGACACCAGGCAGAGACTAAACACTGCAGGTGTGAAAACACCCTAAGAACAAGGTTAGGGACTGGTGCTAGAGCCTTTAATCTAGTTTCTACATTTCCACTTTCCATGAAAGTGTGAAATTTAGGTTAAGTCTGGACTTTAGTTTTAAAGTTCACACAACCACTTTGATAATTGACATATCCATAATCGTGCAATCTGAACTTAGACAAACTGACTATAGTTAGTCACCATGTCTTGTCAGTAATGTCTTAGGAAACTAAAATACAATCCTATATTCATTCTGTCCAGATGCATCTTTAAATTGTGCTTTTGACATTTAGTTTCCTTACTGTGCATCTGCTGCAATATATTTACAGGATCTAATTTTCCAATTGGAAAACAACCACATACAGTCACCACTAAGTGACTGCCTCCCCACAGTGCTACAAAAACATTAGAACTTTTGAAAAAAAGAAAAAAAAAGTGTGGTAAATCTTATACTTGCTTGAAACCACAGACAAGCTAAGGCAATATTTGTGAGGAAAAAAAATGCCCAAAGACTGGAGATTAAGATATCAAGAGTTATACAAACATCAGGGTCAATAACATAATGATTTCCCTTTCATTTTCTATATATGCTGTTTTTCACTGTCATGAAACACTGAGTTCAACTTGGTCATCTAATGGTCTCATGGAGAATTTAACAAGACCTTCTGAAGAAGTTTGTAACAACAAAGGCACTGTTACACTTTCAGGAAAAGAAGTGACTGCCATTACAGGATTGTTTTCAGTCACTGCTAATGGGAAGTATCAAGGATTCTGTGGCTTATGAGCCGGCTGGTATCACAACACAGAGGAAGAAAGCAAAATGTGTGTATTTGATCTTTTCTCTTCATATCTCCTTGAACGTCTCTCCTGTTCGCCCCATTTCATCTTTTCTATGGCTAACTTTCTTACATAAGGTCCCCACTTTGACTGAGGCTTCATCCTGTATTTTCCAGTTATCACCTTTTAAAGGGCAGCTGGGTGCATTCCAAACCATTGGGGGGCAATTCCATTTGCATTGCTCTCAGACAAAGTCATGCTCAAGTACTTTCATGCTTAAGTTCATAACAGACATTCTAAAAAAGATGTTATAACTGCAGGTGAAAGTCAAAATTATCAAAGAATTTCAACCAAAAATAAAATACATCAAACTGACAGGACGATGTTCTTTCTTTGGAAACCTCAAGCCGCAAAGTACTTCAAAGGTTGGATTTAAAAATTTGTCAATATTAAAGTAAGATGACAGGCAACATTCTCCAAATTTACTGCTGCTACAGACGATAGCTGTTGACATGTCAGGGGTGTAAATTGTGAAAAAAGTCAAAATAAAATCCAATTAAATTCCAGGATTCAAGTTTTCCCAAAAGAACATTGCAATGTAAAAAGAAATGAGCACTTCACCTGCCAGTGGTCATGATGTTATGGCTGATCGGTGTATTTGTATGTGTGCGCGCACGTGTTAGCTCATTTGCTTTGCACATTAATGAAGACTGCCTTCAGGCTCCTTTTCCTAATGCCGGAGCTGTTCGCTGGTGTAAATCTGTGTTTGATTTTCCCTCTTGCCTCCCTCTCAGACCGCATATAGTAGCATTTAGCTGCGAATTAATTTTCATGTTTGCTTATATCCTGCTGAGGTGTGATGCCAGTGGTGCATAATCAAACCCTGTAAGGGTAGATAGGCCTTGTGGGCATTTACATAAAGCAGATCTATAGTCAGATGGCAAAATCTGAAGCAATAGAAAGGGGTCACTGGCCGCAGAATTCAGCAGCAGAACAATGAACATTTACCGCAATTGAGTAAATCTGTTCTCTGATAGTCAGAGATGGAGCGTAAAATAACTTTTGCAGTGTGGCGTGCAGCTGTGAGTGAGTCTTTGTGAGGATGCACATGTCTCTGGCCATAAGACAAGACAGGCACCAAAAGCCACAAGCCCAAACACCAGCAACCCTTAACATGGTGTGTCTAATACTCCTATTTAGTGTTTGTGGTGCAGTGGTGCGTGGCCTGTGGTTTTTGGGAGGGGAGCGTGGATAGCACCTTTGCCCGACAGCTGTGCCCCAGACTGAGGACAAAAGCCCGAGGAAGTACCGCATCAGCGAAGACGAGACTGAAAAAGCATGACAATTTGCTTTTGGTCATACTGCCATCTAATTCTGTCCATCGTCCACTATTCTCCGTAAATGTGTTCCAAAATGAAATACTTCTCTTAAACCGGGGAGAAATCTTTCAACATACACTGTTGAAAAGGACCAGGCATCATGTGCTACATTTAGATCAAAGCAGAAACACAAACTACCAGTTCCTAACAGACTTGATTTCAAAACACAAAAAGAGAGAAAAATAGGCCTCCTTTGGTGACTGAATTGTTTCATTGTAGTTTATTTGTGATCCTTTCATAGGAGGGAGTCTTTTTGTCAGGAGGTGTACATCAAAGATAAACTAACTTGTCATGCTGCTTGTGTTTGTATGTTTTTGTGTTCATGTCTGTTCATGTATTTAACATCATAAAGCAAGGCATGCTTTTAATTTATTGATTTAATAAGCTGAGATATCAGGTTACCTGCTAAAATCTAAACAAATTGCATGCCTTTAGGCAAAGCAGCATTTGATGAATTCCCAACGGATAATGAATCACTACACAGCCTATGTTTCATTAAAGAAGAAAGACTACATTTGCTATTTCTTTATGAATATCTTTTTTTGTCCATTTTAAAACTAAAACCTTTTATTTGTTTGAAACACTGACATACAAAGATTACAAAGCAAAATTCTTCTTTAAAAAGTATCAGATTAAAATCGTTAAAGACAGGCACGTGGTACCCCTATTGCTTTTTATGCTAATCTTGCTAACATTACATTAGCAGAAGTACATCAATCTGCGGATTGGGAGAAGCAAATGAGATAACAAATACTCATGTTGTCACATCAGCTGCTAGGTGATAATTATTCCTGGGTGAGAATCTTAAATCCTAAATGGTTTGTTTGATCTGAACAGGTGTTGGCTGTAATTATCATAGAAAACTATATGATAATGAAGCTTGTGTCAATCTGGATTTACATCTGATTCTTTTCTAAAAAATCCACTCAAAACACTTATAGACAGCTCATGTTATGCATGTCTGCACAGACTTCTGTGAGGATTTTGTAAGAAGACAAAGTCTGGTTTGGAAGACTTGAGCTCTGTCTGAACAAAACCAGTGTTAGTGTCTACTTTGAGCTGCATTTCAAATGTTAACAGATAAAAAACTCTGAAGCCTAAGGAACTCACAAAAAAGAGTGATGAAGCAGCCATTTCTGGCGTTTGTACATGTTTTTTTTTTTAATAATAAAATGGAAAACCAAATATTTAGATTTGTGTCTTAACAGCAAAACAGGAAATCTATCTATCCATTGAGTAAAAGAAGCTACCTTTATTATACCTCTGTGTCCACACAAACATGGATATCAGAAGATAGAAAAGGCTCAAAAATATCCACTGGTTTAAATTAGATCATCAAACAGCCAGCTGCTGATTTGCTTCCTGTGTAAGTGTGTGCGAGAGGATATGTGCATGTGTGTGCGTGTATGGGGTGTGTGTGTGTCTTGTTTGAACGGTGATTTGAGGCCGAGGAAGTAGCGAGTATCAGAGCTTTCATGAGTGCAAAAAGGTTCAGTGATCTGTTCACTGAGACAACAATGCCCACATCTGGGGGGATTTTCTACTGAGCAGTGAAAACCCAAAACAAGACTTCAAGAAAACTCTATATTATCCTATTTTATTAATGACTGAACGTGTGTTAAATAAAGTCTTTAAAAATCAGTTTAAAACAACTGAATGTATTTTACCACAAGTGAATTAGCATGAAATTAGCGTGACATGAAATGACACATTAGAAGCTAACAACACCACAAAGTAAAGTCATTCTTGTGCAAGTCGGCGAGCAGACATTTCTTCTTCTGTTTGTGACACAAAAATCAAACATGACTTCATTAGTGATTATAGTGGTATTAAGATGTAAAATGAGAATATTAGGAAGTCCAGCCTAGATAACAGATACATTACATGAAAGTCTATTAGACATCAAAACAAAGCATGAAGATTCAGAAAGGTTTCTACAACATTAGAAAGCTATCATCAGGTAGAGTTTATATTAAAAAAAATCAGTTTTTTGCAAACTTCACTATTTCACTGTTCATACAGAACCTAAGGAACAATTTGATGATTTTTGAAAAAGAAACGAGAGAGTGCATAATTTAAATTAGGAAAAATACTGCAAGTTAATATGGAAAATCTGAGGAGTTGAAATGTATGGTACTTCAAGAGTTGTCTGGTTTCCATGCATTAAGATGTTAAAAAAAGATCTAAACTACAGAATTTGGGATGTTGAATATCAGTAAACACTTCTACGTTTCAGTGTCTGTGTCTTTAGGACATTAGTACAGGCATTAGCTTGGCGTGCCAGACTGTTCGGTAGTAAATACCCTGGCAGTGGGCCTTGTAGTAAACTCTCGATGGAACTGGAGTTAGAGTCTTGTAACTGTCCTGGCACAGAGATGTGGGTCATGCTAGGCTGTCCTCTCTCTCACCCCAGCAGCACAGCCCAAACCCTGATGAGATTAGCCGGCCAGCCAGGCGCTCAGTAGTGGTAAAACACAAACACCAGTGATTACGTGAACATTAAAGTCCGATCCCCTCACACTTCAGCTCGGATCCATTTGCACGGGGTCACAAGCAGGTTACTGTAATGACTGTCCGGGAGGACTACCCTTATCTTTGCACATATTATAATCATCATCATCATCAACAGATGATAAAGCACACAAATCTCCTGTGACACATACCAGTGACATTCAGCAAATAAAGAATAAGTCTATGACACATTGGGTTTCCCAGCATCTTTCAAAACATAAGTTTGACTGTGACCAAAAATAGCTATCTGCCCAGAACATCTAGTATGTCACAAAAATAAAAAGACAAACAGTTAACACATTTACCTTCAGTTACTATTTGCATGGTTAGTTCAATTAATTTAGTGCCCTGATGACTGCTACTCGCTGTTAGAAATCACTGTCAGAAATGAGATTAGGCAGGCTGGAATGCCAGAGTAATCACTTATTTAGCAGCAGCCAGGAAAAAAAAAAGACCTCCTCAAGAAGAAGGGGGGGGCTTTATAAAGCTGAGAGCTATGATTATTACGCTGTCTTAAAACCACATCCGATGAGTAAAGACAAGCGCTGGTCCTCCCCCACATTTATTGGGCAAGTCGCCCTCATGGATTCCTGTAAATAAGTGATGTCAGAGAGCTTAATGATGCCCTGACTAACTCAGCAAATCTTGAGAGAAAAAGATGCATAAAAATTAATAAGTCACATATAGAAAAACAGGGTAAAGACCTTCATGATTGCACACGTTATCTCTTTTTTTTTCTTTCCCCAAAGAAAAGTCTCATGATGCAGCTGAAATGTGGAGCAGCAAGCATGAAGCCAGTAAAGTTCAACTTATAGTAACAGTAACATCGTCGTCATCCCAACACAGACTCCTCCATCAGTAATGAAGACGTCTAGATGGCGAGCACACACCGAAAGACACTTTCTCCTGCTCACAACGAAGACTGGAAGTGACAGTTGTTTCCAGTTGCTACATTTAAAAGGGCCCATCATAAAGACTGGCGAGAGGAAACAGGATAAGCGCTTGAGCCAAGGCTGTAAAAAGCTCTCTGGGAACTTGAAAGCCACACAAATGAAGTCTGCGTCTGCCATCTGGAAACAATAAACAAACAAAACCCAGCAGCCAAACAAACACCACAAATGTCAGAAGGGGAGAAAAACAGTAAGAGACGAGGGGGGGAAAAAAATGGAATCAGACATTCAGCATTTAAGAATGTGAATGAATGACAGGGAGAGGAGGGTGTCGGTGTTAAAAAATGTGTGCAGCATGCATCATTAGCAGACACTGATGGGAGGACAGACACAGAGACAGCCCTTTGTATAAAACATCCTTTGATGCTAGGGAGATGGCCCTGCTGTTTGAATGTGTGTGGTACCACTGAAACCTGGTTCTAATGAAGTGTAGCACTAACAGGAGGCTGTCTGTCTGCAACTAGTGCTGTGATAAGAAGTTACAAACAAGTTCCAAATTCAGCAAAATACCAACTCTTTACTCGCTAGCAAGACGAACCAGAAACAGGACTTTTACTGTTTTTTTTTTTTTTAATGACACAAAAAATACATATCTGGCCTGTTTTCATAAGCATGTATTTAAGCCACTGCTGTTCAAAACAAACACTAGACACAATGTATCTCTGAGAATACATCATTTCGACCTCTTTCTGTTCAGTGTGCAAACTGGGATGGAGGAGGGCGGGGAGGGGTCGTCAGTATATCTCTTTTAATATGTTCAAACACAGACGGAGTGGTTTGGTTGTGAATGAAAAAAGTAAATGATCTAAATACTGGCGGAGGTATATTCTGTCTGACATGGTAAGTGCCAAAGGCTGAACCAGAAGTGCTACAGCTACCTGCTGCTTAATAACTATGGGAGTCTTGTTAATAATTATGGAATGGAAAATTGGTAGAAATGTAAAAACATTATAAAATAACTCTTGTGTGAATCCATATGAAATCTTTAGAATTGGAGCTGCTCAGACCAGCCATTAGCTCATCAATGGGGTCAAAATTAACTTTTTTAACTTCATACTGAGGTCAATCTAAAAGCTATTTCCAACTAAGGTATTTTTTGTTCAGAACTTTTCCACAGAACCCCACCTACTGTTTTTAATTTAACATTAAATAAAGAAAGATCTTGACTGTTTTATGTCAATTAACTACTTTCATACTAAACAACTGCTAACCTTTTATTACATTTTTACAGATGAAAACAATAAAAACTTGATGAAGATTTTTAAACTTTTATGAAAAAGGTTTGATGCTTGGAATAAGTTTATTGGTAAAATGTATCAATGTGCAAAGGAAACATGCTCAGAAAATAAATGACATCTAGTCCCATTACGTTTGGCAAATAATGAGACATATCTAATGAATATACAGCTGTCATTTTAAATGTTTAAAATGTTCAGTTTTTATCTTCCACTGTTCAGCTATCAGTCCAGTTTGTTGTCTGAGGTTTGAGTGTTGTTTTTTTTTTTACATTAACTAAAAACTTTAAACAAAGATTAAAGATCAATCTTTTTTCAGTCCATTTTAAAGTTTTCTGTTGCAAAGCGTTAATCTTAGAGCAACATCTGCTTTAAAACTACTACACTCAACCTGTAGGACCTTTTAAACAAGGTGTCTTCTAATTCAATGGAAAATTACGAGCAAAAACACACAAGAAAGTTGTGTCTTGTGTCTTGTGTCATGGCTGTTTCGTAAACGCTGCCATGAAAAACAGCTGATTCTGTTGAGGTCAAGAGGGTCCTGTCAGCAGGAGAAAGGCTGTGAAGACACATTCTGTACCATGAAGTGGAAAAACACTATTAGTTCACAGCATAGCACTCACCTGGGGCTGCAGTTGAAAAATACCCTGGTCTTCATTTCTAAACTGTAAACTAGATGCTATTTTTATTTATTTCAAATCTTAAACATGCATTGATTTATAAAACTCTTGAATGTAATGAAAAATCAAAAGAATTAAGTATATTGAATCAAAATCTAACAACTACTTATAACAATACTTTTTACTTACTTTGGTGCATTTTTGTTTAGTTAATTTTGATTTAATTGGTTCATCAATACTATAACTTTAAGTTCTGTACTTATTTTATCACTAGCTGCTAATGTAACAATTTTCACAAAAAGAAAAGAAAATACTATACTTGTTTCGAGCACAAATATAGCTGAAGAAAAGGTTCAGATTGCAGACAAAATTTCCTGGCCCAAATACTAGTGCACTAAGTTAAAAAGTTAAAGCTTCTCCAACCTAAATTACAACCTGCCATCGCAGACCTCGTCTCAAAGCTCACTGTCAACACTGACACCAAGAGGTTAGAAACAGGACTGCAGTCACCTTGGTACAGTATGGAGCCATGTTCTGTTACGGTCAGCTGCGCCTATAGATTCACACACATCCAACATGCTTGAGGTGTATTGGCACAGTAAACAGCAAGAACACAGGCACATAGAAACACAACTCTCCTGCTGAGCCTGGTTAATCACTCAGCTATAAAAGCAGGCCTCTTATTAGGTTGCTGTGCATCAGACAGGAAATGCTGGGTAAATTACACCTCATCGCCATGGAACGACCCAACCAGCTACATGGCAAGGAGCCAACTACAGTGCAGTAAAACAACCGAAATACCACTACGGAATAAGGAGAGGGTACCAAAAGCATTTACCCTTAAAAGACCTAATACTAGAAATTTATATGTACACACACAGAGTTCTGAAAGGTAAAATGGATTTAGTACCAAAGGAGACCTTACTGGCTGTTTGACAAAAGCACTGTCTGTAACTTAGTGATACGTGGACTAAACTGTACCAACCCCGTCCAAACACACTCTATTAAAAACTACCTATAATAAAGCAATCAAGAAGTTCACTTAAAGGGATAGTTCAGATCTTTTGAAGTGAAGGAGTGTGGAAATGTTATGAACAAGTAATATCTTATCTGTTGTAGATGATTCTTAAATGACCTTAGTTTAGAGTTTAGAGTTTAAATCTGATCGGACTGAGGAGATACCAGCCATGACCAAAGTGGACTGCTGTCACCTTAAAACAACTCCAATCTCAAAAAGAAATGATAACTAATAATTGCCAAAAAGTTGATCCAAGTTTGCATATCTTCATTTTAAATGTGTATTCAAGCATATTAAATCATAAACGAGGGGGTGGTGGGTATAAAACAAGCCAAAGCGGACGTGATGGGCGCAAAGAATTAATACACATGGCCTAGAATACCATTTTGCTAAACACAGCTGCACAGCTTATTGGTCATTGGTCCTTTGGTTGCAAATAGCCAGAATTCATTGATCTTACAACTGAAAATTTGCCAATTTCCTTCCAATACTGCCAACTAGTCTCCAACAGTCGCAACCCAGTGAGATACTACAGTAAATAACCTTAAAAGGTTTTCTAAAGCAGTACTTTAAGGAGCCATTTAAAATTTGTTAGACTGGAGTTGTAAAGAAAAGGCAGCAATCGACTTTGGACTAAAGGTTAGCTCGTCAGTCCAGTCAGAGTTAAACTATAGGATGAGATATTAATTGTGCTTATATTTTCTTCAACACTCCACTTCAAAAGATGTGAAATATGTCTTAAAGTTGTAGCCAATGCCTACAATATCAAAACAGAAAAAAAGAAATGACCACTGTCATGTTTAATTTCACTCGACAACTACCAAAGTTGTTTTATGTTGATACTTATCTGCCAAGGATCATTCACCAGTGCACTGGCTAATTTTAATTTGTAGCCCCAGGCAGATAACGCAAAAATGCTAATAATCAATCTAATACATCTAAATCGCAAAAAAAATCTTGATCAAGGACAAGTACCTTTGAGAAACTTACTGCTAGTTTACTGCAGAACTACATCAATTGTCAGGGGTTTTATAGTCACTGAACTCACATTTTAAAGTGACTCATATTGGCTCACATCTGCAAGTAAAAACACAAGTTTTAATCTTGTGTTATCATTAAAAACAGAGAATATTTCCCCAGCTTCTCATTCAACCCAAGTCCCAAGCTTAAATCCTTAACCACATAAACCACCCGTTAGCCAAGTCCACCCCATGTTTCTAGAACAAAATTCTTTTGTTGCATTGTTCACACATTCCTCTTAGTTGTGTTTATACAGATGCAGTTCCATGTGCTCTCTAGGGTCATAAGAAGTCCTACACCGTGGCCGAAGATGTGATGTTGATCAAAGGCTTCAGTGCGAGAGCAGAGTCACTTGTTTTAGTTTTTTTTTTTCTTTTTTCTATGGGATACAAGATAACATATCCATCTGTTGGCCTTATGGATCCACCTTAGTCAGTGCAGAGACAAGTGTAGACCTCTCTTTCTTGGCATCTCAAACTGCTCCCTCAACCCTGTTTACTCAGCTGGTTTCCACGCCGATCTCTAGGACTTTGTTTTCGCACAGCAACATGTGTTAACTTAGTGCTCTGCAACAGATTTCAAAGGCAACCGTAGCTGGGTCAACAGAAGGTAATAGGGTGATTTATTGATTTCTTGGCTCAAAAAAAAAGCCTAAAGTGCAAAACAAAAGCAAAGAAAAAGGTCCATTTGAAGGCACTGGTGGATCCAAACAGTAAAGCTGGGATGTAGGTTTATACTGCTAATGTTGAACTTAATCTCATAGAACCATAGTGACATTTCTGACTAGCTTTAAAAAAAAACACACAAGAAGTTGAAAAGGAGGAACACTGGATTGTATAAGTACCAACAAGTTTTTCAAAACTACCCAGACAATGATCTGGAATGTGGCTAATTAAATATTAGGTAAATTAACAACCAGTTCACTGTGGCATTTGGTTTGAGATACCCTGGCTGACCTGCACACCATCCCAAAAATGCAGATTTTGGTTACAAAGTCCCAGTGGTTGTTTTCTTGCTTGATTGGATTATGGCCACACACCTTAAGCTCAGCTTCCACCACCAATCAATGAGGAAATGAGGTGTCAACACTCTGGTGTTTATTCAGCACTCATTTATTTTTCTACCGGAAGCCAAGGAAACCTCCGCCACAGAGCACACCAGATGAGTACATTCATTAGGTGTTTATTATTACTACATAATACTACATATAAACAAAGTGTCAGAAACAAGAGTTTTCTTTCATGCATCTCATGTATTTCCTTCATTTTATGTATAGTTCTTATTTCACCTTTTCATCGTCTCCTTGTAGATCCTTCTTGTATTGTAACCTGTTATACTTTGATATTACTTGTATTTTTTTTATTCTGTACAAATAATAAGAGTATATGACATTACACAAGTATTTTAAAGAAATGTATGGTATTTCTTACTACAAACAAAAGAGGGCCTTTAAAGTTGTGGCTAAATATCTATATGATAAATAAATAAAAAGGTACAAGGAAGACACAAGATGTCTTCCAGTCAGCATGAAGTCCCATCAAGATAAAATTCTGCCCAGTAGCTGCTGCTTAAAACAACTGGGGCAAATGAAAATTCCCTTTCCAATTTATGCTAAATGCCACTACGTAAACATTCTAGCATGAACGGCAAGCGTCTGCATGGCTTTATGCTCCTTCTCCTAATTGAAAACGTTATGGGGGTGCATTATACTTAGGGTTTTTATAGGCTGTGCTATAAAGCCCTAGCAGGCCCTGAGAGGGGAAAATGCCCATTAACTTATAAGGTCCAGGCCTTGGCTCTCTTAATTGACAACCTCTAGGCTACTTTCATCACTTGTCGACTTCATAGCAGCAGTCAATGCTTCCTCCAGGATGCTGTTGCATCTTTGACATGAGGGTGTTTGTGACAAAGAGCAGTCTGCCGCCAATGCGAGGGTGAGAGCTCTAGGCTGTCCATAAAACAAGCACACACATTCCTCTCTTAGCTCCAACCATCTGTGGGGGCTGTATTTAACCACTGATGTACTGGTTCTTAGAGACCCCAGCCATAATTTACAAGACTCATTTGGAAAAATAGACTTCATGGTTTACATTCAGTACATGCTGAAAACGGAAAGGTTAACAATATCTAGGTAGTTAAGTTTACTTTAAATCAGTTTAATATGCAACAAGACACCAAGAAGTGAAAACTTAAAAAAAAAGGTCTGATTTGTTCAGGCTATCCCCACAAGCAAATAAATATATATATAAACATATACAAAGATACACCCACCAAAATGCCGTGACATTTTCTTCACACTTTAATTTAGCAGGATTGTCAGCTTGGTGCCTCTGGAAATTTTTGCACCTTAGTTTAGACTCACATGTCACAATGTTGCTGACCAAAACGGACATGTTACTGAATTATTAAACACTCTTAAGTTTTGTGTTACAAACTAACATGGTGTTTGAAGATTTTTTTTACCCCTATGACTCAGAAAAAGGTATGAGAGCAGATCACATTTTTGACCCTTTGGAAAGCTCCTAATTTAATTTTACAAAAAATGTATTACGAGGAATTGGTACCTGTATTTGTAGAGTAAAACCTATTTAGTATTGCAGCATAATAAGGTTAGAGAAACATAGGATAATGTCCAGTTGCCTTTTATTCAACCACTTGAGGCAATATGTCAGATCTTTTGAAGTGGATTCTGTAAACAGGTTATGGGCAAATAACATCTTACCTGCTGTAGATAGCTCTTGAATGACTTCAGATTGGACAAATGAAGATTAATTCTTACAATAGCTAATACCGAGTGCATGCAAGGCCATGAGCAAATGAAATTGCTACCATTGTAAAAACAACTAATCTCAAGAATTTCATACAGGGTAATGCAAACTATTTTGTAAACTTTTAAACTACAGACAAATTTGTACTGTATGGTTAATTCAGCAGATATATTACAATACTACCAGTGGAAGTGTCCCCAGGCTGAACTGAAAATGCTACAGCAAGTTGCTGCTGCTACTGCTTGTGCATGAAAATAATCACAACATTCTATGTAAATATCTATGTTATGCCAAGCTTATGGCAAAGTAAAGGTTTATAAAATAGCATTCACCTAAACCACTATGAAACTTTTAAGACTGAATTAGTTGGAAGATTGCAGAAATCCACTTTAGTATCAGGCCAGATTCCTAATTCCTCAATGGAAGCTTAGTAAGTTATCAAAGTTTATGTCTGGTGAGGCGCATTTTGTCATTAAGATGGTCGTGTAGATCACAGTTTTTGTAAAAATTTTAGTTCAGTCAGTATTACAGATATTGAGCTACGTTTTGGCGTGTTAGTAGTTGAGAGTTTTGCCCAACTTACAGTCCAGGTGCTAACCAATCTGTTCTTAAAACTGACAAAAACTATTTGAATCAACATTATCTGACTGTCAGCAAAATATCTCATGAACCACTGGATGGATTTTAATGAAATTTTCAGAAGGTAATCACTGGATGTATCTACAAGTGATTAACTTTTCAGGCCAACCAAATTCAAAATGGCCGCCACAGCTAATGGACCATAAGTCAGACAGTTTGACAGATATTGAGCTAAAATTGGGTATGGCAGTAGCTAAGACTCTTAGCACTGCACACTTCTATAACTGATTAACATTTGTAGTCATCCCAATTTAGGATGGCCGCAACTTCTGATGAACTTTAACAAACACAGCAATGGCTATAACTATAACAACACATACTCGAGAGCTAAAGCATTTTGATAGTTCTCATGTGAGACCCAGGATAGCATCATTTACAAGGTTTGACCAAAACAGTTATAACTCCATCAGATGTCACCATGAGATATTTTTTCTTGTTTAAAATACTGGCATGAAAGGCAGCGGGTGATATGCATTCCTTCAAGGAAGGGTAGGCCTTTGATCTAGTTTATGTGTATTTAACGGAGACAGGTTTTAACATATTTTGCTCTGCGGCAAAATGCAGTTTCCTACAGACAATAGAATGAGGAGAAATCAATATTTAATATACCCCTGATCATTACTATAAGCATGGCCAGAGTTGAGTACTATACCATCGCGATGGAACTTCCCTCTTATAAATACCTGTCTGTTTTAATACATATGGAGCTGTTTTCAAACTGAGACGCAAAGAGCGACACACTAACTCGCTCTATCGTGTTTATCTTCAGAATGTCAACAGTTCTAAGTTGTTTAGCCTAAATATTTCACGTTTCAAAGTCAAAAAGCTGCGACAAACAAAGCCTGGAAAATGTTAATAACATGCATTAAAAGCTTCCACCGTGAAAGGAAAAGAAACTGGGTGGTATATATTACTACGGTGCCGTTTTCCGGTTAGGATTTTCTACGAATAATAGAAAAAAAATACATCATAAAACACGCTAAAGCACATAAACAGACTTACAGTGGAAGAAGTCCTCTCACAGGTCTGGTAATGTGCGCCGCCATGTTTTCCGGTGACGGTTCACAGACAAGACACCGATTGGCTTCCTCAGAAGTTCCAGTGTGTCGTCTAAGTCACGTGATTGGCCAGAGATTGGAGAGGGGCGGGGTTTGGGAAGCTGCAAGCACGTGGTAAAGTAAACAGTAAAGACGTAGTGGAGGGTGGTAGGAGCTGTCAGGGAGAGGAGAAACAACAGCGTGTCTGACTCCAGAAATACAAAAAAATACAATTGCGATGAAACTGACCAGAAGGAGAGCAATTATTTAAAAGTTTAAAAGGAAAGTTGTTTTATTATTTATTTATTTACTTTTGGTCTCTAAACTGGTGACTTGTTCACTGAGGCAGAAAAGACAAAAGGTCCGTCATGCAACTGAGACAAGCCGGGAAAATATAAGCAGACAGAGGGGAGATGTGAGCACAGGGCACATCACCATAGGAGTTGTCTGTCACAGCAGTGGTGAATTACCACCACTACCATCAGCCAGGTCCGAGTGTTGTGAACAAATGACACGCAGTATTTGCCATGATTAGGTCTGCAGGGGATGTGCTTCAAATGTCAGCGTTCAAGGACAGTCTTTGGGATGTGTTTTTGTATCTAAATGTGGTGCTGCTTGACTCACTGCATGAAAACTTCATATTTCTGGAGGAAGAACTCAAGAAATATATATTTTTCACTTTCAGTGTAAAATATATTTAGATATTTATATGTATGTATTTATATATATAATTAGGAACATACGTTTTTTCTGTGTAAAAAGCTTGAGATCAAGTTTTTTTTGTTTTGTTTTGTTTTTCAAGAGGTGGCACAGAATTGAGAGTTGTTTTTATTTTTGGACTAATCAAATTGTTTCAAATACTTAATATGTTGTCATAAAAAACATTAACACTAACACTACTCAGATTATTGTAAACAAATGCTATTTCTCTATTAATTAAAAAAAACTGCTTCCTGCTTCTTTTTTTTACATCAAAGCTAAAATGTCCTTCGTGGGCTACAAGATGGAGAGGATGTTCATATTAACAACAAATCGAAATACACAAAAGCATTTTTTTTTTCATTTGCTTGTTTCTTCTTAAATACCTTTTACTATTTATTCTCAGTTATTAACCATTTTAGTGCACAGTCAAGGTCTGAAGCCAGCAGGACTAGCATAAAGCAAGTCAGATGTGGACAAAAACATTAAAAATGCTCCATTATTGTTGTGGTTTCTATGGCACAAAGTAATAATAGCGGGCAAGTGCAAAACAGACTTGTAAGTCATTTTTTTTGAAAGGCTTCATATTTCAGGTCTACACTTAAAGCAGTGTTGTTGTTTTTTAAAAAAATCTCCACTTTGGAAAGCATTTTATTTTGTTTCAGTTATTCCTCACAAAAAACTTAATTTGTGTCTGGATAAGACAAATACAACAGAAAATCTCAGTTCTTAAAAATATCTAGAGTAGGAAAGAGACGGCCTAATGTTATTGTTACATTCAAGAAGATTGTCATAAACTCTGCTTCAAGGTCAAAAAGTCAATAAAATGAAGGCTGAACGCAGTTTTTATGTCTTGCATTTTTTTGTACAGGTGTTTAACTTTTTTTCTGCTTTTGGCATGTAAAAACTTCTTTTTTTAATTTCAAAAATGTTGGAGAAGTACAGAACATCCGTGGTCACAGCACCTGAGCTGAGTTATGCATTTAAGTCAGACATTCTGTTTTTAAACCTGCAATATATGAGGTAATTTTACATAAGAAAACTTAGTTTTAGTGAAGATGGGTTGCACGTCTAAACCAAGTAAGGATATGTTCAAATTAATTCTTGCATGAGATAAAAAATAAAAAAATATATTTAAAAAAATGCACCAGAATAGGAAAATTCCATTCACGGGTTACTTGGAAACTACTTCTTTCCCTCCCCCCTTCTGTTCATTGAACACAATTGTTGTCTACTAATCCAGTTTTGATAGCATTTGGCACACTTTCTTTGGATCACAGCAAGATGCTCAACTTCCATTCTGGTCTCCCCTAGGAACCTCTGAGCCCAAGAAAGCAGCCGACACCAGGTCGCGCCAGAGCAGGGGGGTTCTCTGTGTCCTCGTGAAGCACAGAAAATGATTTTTTTGATTCAAGTCAACCCTAGCCACATGCACGCACAAACCTGTTCACAAGCTCATCAGTCTGCCAGTTAATTTGAGCTATATGCTGAATATGTGTTTATTCTTGTCAGGCTGTTATGTTGTTGAATGTATAATCACCTAATGACCCCCCAAAAGACAACAGAATATAAAATATTATGTCAAAAGAGAAAGCTTTTTGCCTTTGTCCTCCTCTGTGTCCCCCCCCCCCATCCAAATGTACAATGCATCACTAGGCCTTGATGCCTCAGAAGTCTGGGTTCATTAAAATCTTGAACGAGTGCCAAAGCTGTAGTCGGAGATAAAAAAGAATATGAAAGGATAACAAAATTTATGGATGGCGAGACACCACCTCACCCTGGCATTTATAATAAACAAATGGTTTCTGTTTCCAATTTAAATTTCTCATTATACTGTGACTTTTGGAAAATGTGTTTTGATTTACCAACATTTTATCTGAAAAACTGTATAATTGATTAGATTTACATGGCTCTGATTTTGATGCTGATCGCCTGCCTGCCCCAGCAGCACCCCATCCCTAGTCCAGCCCCTCCACCCCCACCCAAAAAAGAATGATCTGAACAGCTCCTGAGGCACATTAACATCATATAAAACAAACCTACATATCAAACAGGGTTTTTTCTTTCCCCCCCTGATAAAATAATTGGTTTAAACCAGAGCAGAAGCCAATCCATCCCTTTGAAAGGAACCTCTGTGAGGGCACCACAAAAAAAATAAAATAAAAATGGTGAGATAGACTTCACAGCCAAAGTGAGATGGACATCAATGCAGTGTGCCAGCAATGGCTATATTAACCCATGGCTAAATCCCATCACACAAATGTCAGTGTATCCGTTATGAAACCATGACATTTAGATCCAAGGTCTCCATTGTGGTTTTAGAGGGAGCTGATGTTTGTCCATTCTTTGCATCTGCCTCACAGCCAACTGTAGTCCAAACATAAAAAGATTTAAGATCACAAAGATCTCTAATTTTATTGCATAATACATAGCTGGTATTTAGTTCATAGGGCAATTAAGTTCATCTTTATATATTATAAAACAAAGCACAAAAATCATACCTACTTTTGAATGATTTTCTTTTCCTAATTTGGAGAATAATCTGTATATTTAATTTAAAACAGAAGAAAATTTGCACACTTTCACCAAAAGACACGGATGACTAATATGTTATAGTACTGAACCATAATTTGAGACGATTTTTATTTAAAAAAGTAAATTATCAAACATTGTTAAACTAGGTATTAAAAAAGACTTTGCCAGAAAAAAAGCTAGAAATGCACTGTAATACTGTCATTGGTACCTTAGTGCATTTTTCTAAAATACATAAATAAATAAATAAATAAATAAACGTATAAATCACTCAATAATATGCAGTACAGAGGCATACTGCCATTTCAGCAAAAAATTACAATAAATTGTCTAACATTACATTATAATGTGAAAAGTTTCTTGTTCAAACTTTTCCTGTTTTAGCATAAGAATTTTCTAGTCTTACAAAAACATTTCACAGTATTATTATATACATACTTATCACAAAAAAATGTTATCACAATATAATTTGTATCTTGTAATAAGGTGACAAAATGTTTGGATATTTTCAAAGTAAGATAAGTATGTATATTGTTCTTTAATAATGTGAAAATATGTTGTTGTAACCTTAAAAATACATATTAAAGAAAAAACTTTATTCCTAACATCATCCCTAAAACAAACTCTGTTTAAATCTTTGATATGCAAGGTGGTGGGCAAGATGCAATCTTTGAAAGAAGGCTAGTTGTCCTACAAATGTTGCCACTAATTTGTTTATTTTACAGTATGTATTATTACTGGTGTCACCTTTTGTCTTTCAAGATATGACTTTATTGCTCATTGTTTCATTAATTGTTTTTGCTGTACAATACACTGGCTCAGCCCTTCTCATTTGGAAAGTTCTAAATGAACAAAATTCACAATGACGTAGTTCCTCGGCATCCCCCAGCAGCAATATTTGACTAATTCCTCCTAATTTACCCTGGACAACCTTTCCAAACATCCCCGTTACCACCACAGCGCACCAGGATGAGCCCGGTCTGACACATCACGACCACTCAGGAGTCATGTGTAATGAGCAGCAAAACCCACGTTCAGCAACTGGACAGCGTGTCATGAAGCTCTCATGTGAAGAGGGCAGCACCTAAAAGCCACTTGGCTGAGAGTCACGGGATGTTTAATTATTGCCTCTTTACATTAGTTTGGATCTTCTCCACCCCTCCTCAGGGATCATTTTGGAGTCAGGCTGTTGGGGTTGTGGTCCAGGTTAAGAAAAAAAAAAGGTTGGTACAGAGAGAAAGGAGCAATAAAACCCTTTTATAAAACCCTTTACTAAAGCTCTCCTCATTTTCTGCCTCTCTTTTTGCTAAGGGCAGTCCAAATCGTGAATTACAAATGATATCATGACAATTTTTCATGCTCTTCGGACCAGTGATGTTTTACCAACTCATTTGCTATGATACCTTGTTACGGATCCAGCTGTGAATCAGGGACGATTCATGGGGCTAGAAGCCCACCCCCTGCTGAGCCTGGCCAATGACCTGGAAGGCAATAGGGGATGCCAGTGCCTGCAGCATGTGCTGCACTGACAAAGCAGCAGGGCACCGTCAAAAACCCTCTCATACAAACTTTGCAGATCACTCTGTTTTTAACAGATGAGTAAGCACTGGTGCTGACTTCTTTTTTCTTTTTTTTTTTCTTTGCCCTCACACGAGATTCATGGATTTCCCTTTGCAAAAGTGTGGCTGCGGTTGACACACAGCGAACTCCTTGCCCACAAGGGGAATGGTGTAGTGGTGAGTCTGAGGGAGAAGAGTACAGATAGCATGTGGCAGGGTCACTGTGCAGGTTAAGCAACAATTCAGTTGAATGCCCATAAGACAAGTGGAGTGTGGTTGGAAAAGACCAGCACACCAATTCAGGAGGCCCAGCGTTTCAGATTAAATTTTGGCCCTTGAACTGAAATCGACTGAAACAGTATAGTATGTGTATAGGTAGTAGAAGTAATAACTAACTAATTCTTAACTATTTCTCAAGACTAAATTACTTATTTTCCTTTTGATGGCTTTCTCCAGAAACAAAGTGCTCTTTAACATTATGGTGTAATCCAATGAGACAAAGTAACAGCTCAATTCATTCATTAATTTTTGTATTCATCAACAGGATTTCAAATGGGCGTTTAAGGCTGTTTGGGTTTCCAGATGAGAGCCCTCACGCAATCCAAAGCCCTTGATGACTTCTGCATTACTAAAATGATGCTGCCAGGACTGATGGAGCTGAGAGTGTCAGGAGGCATTAGTCTTTAAGGCCCAAAGCTGGTGGACAAGACCCGACTGCACCCTTTGACCCAGTCCACCACCAAGTGGCTGACACAACAGTCGTGAGCAGAAGAAAATAAAAATGGTAAAACAAACTACCATGAGGAAAAAAAAATGTTGAATCTGATGTCATGCTAGAGGATAAGGCAGAAAAAAATGGAGCGTAGACAACATATGCTGAACCTCAGACATCTCTGCAGGCTAACCAAATCACAGGAAATGGTTTTAACGGCTTTTTGCACTCTAATTCTTCCTCTCTCACTTCATTTAACTAAATTAATGAGTGGGACCAGCCAGAACTCAGAATATCACCGTCTTGGCCATCTTGTTGAAAGATTGGTTTTCTATATTTCAGAGTATTTCAGTGGTTATGTGTGGATTTTAGCAAAAGAAAAAACGCTATAAGTGTCTCCAAACAGATGTGATTTTCAATAACCTCTCAGAATACTGATTATGGGAAAATACTAATGCAAAATAATAAAGGGAGAGAAATATTTTTTTAAAGGTGTTATCTTGCTAGTTGTAGAGAGTTCTTTGAAAAACCTCAGTTTGGAGAAATGGAGTGTAATTCTGACCGGATTGACGATCTAACAGCTAAACTGAGTGCGGCTAAAACCAAAGTGGATAGCTGCCATCCTAAAACAACTCTAATCTCAAAAAGCTCACAGGGCTTTATCTCAATGTTATTTTGCCTTTACACCTCTGTCACTTTCACAATATGCGGCTTTTTACATAGAAATATGTGGTTATTTGCAAACAGAAATACTGGCAGCAGAAGCTAGCTGTAGCCCTTCCAACGTAGACTGGGCACTTCCTGAAGGAATATCAATATATTTCAACATGTAATGTTGAAGTTGCCATGAACTTGTCAGTCCAGTCAAGTTTAAACCATTCTCCAACCCAGTATATTTCAAAGAGCTATCTACAGCAAGTAGGAATAATAACCGTTCATGACCTTACAGAGAACGCCCATTTCAAAATATCTGAACTATTGTTCACTTTGAGATCCGTGAATCCGTTGTGGGCTGTCATTTGCTGGCTGTTATGAAAGAATGTTCTGCTAGTACTCTTTCTCAGTGCACTGACACTAAACAAACACAGTGGGGTAGTGGCCTTGCAACATGACACTCGTGGACTGAGAAACACCTACATCAGAGAGGACCTAAAGCTGTGTACACACGGTTCACCTCAGGACAGACCTGCTTACAGCGCAACGTCAGTGATGGACTCCCTCTGTGCTCTCTGTCTGTGATAGTACAGTGGACAATGTTCCCATAGCATGCTGCAGGCTAAATCACGCGAGATACAGTTTCATAGCGGCAAAAACCATATAACATGCACTGGATTTATTTAACACTTAAACCCAGTGGCTAGACCATGCATGCTCATTCCCATACTGTATGTTGTACTTCCCAGCTGATTTATGAAGTGATATGAGTCCATTCATTATTCATTCAGGTTGTGGAGTTGGTACTAGTTTCCCAACAGGCTTGCCACTAACACCACATTATCACAAAATCACAGTTCACCCACAGGGTTGCTGTTGCTGTGAAAAGTGGTCACAACTGACTAGTTAGCATGAGAAAGAGGAACACTGGAGGCAATCACTACATGTCATGCAAGTGACCTGTGAATTTTTAAACACAAGTGATTTGCCAGACACAAACGAGAGAAATATTATGCTGTGAGTAGTATTTTGATCCAAACAGTGTTATGACTGGGCGCTGTGCTCTGCATCTGCTACAGTAACCTTAAGCTCACTTTTAATACAGTTCACGAGCTCCATTAAGGCCAATGTTGGCAGCTGATTTTCTACTTCTCTAAATCTGAATTCTTCTACAAACAAACAAGAATTTCACATCACAGCAGACTTAGTTGTCCGCTAATTTGTCACAGGCTTATCAAGGCTTATTCATCACTGATCACTGATCTAGTAATTCCCAGAAGCCCGCAGCCCCACCCCACACACACACACTTTTCTCCAAGCAATGGTCAGCCTGTAAAACCAGAATGTGTTGGCACCTTTATGATATAAATACTAAGACACCTTGGGCATAAGAAAGCTGTCAACAGAACATTTGTTTTCCATTTTTCACCACCCAAAGCACTTCATTCCGAGGAGGGGAAAAAAGCAGACAAGGTGTTAAAAATGTACCGCAAAACACTAACTATGTTGCCCTTTGGTGAATTTGAATGCCTAACCAGATGGGACTTGAATTGTTTCCTTTTTAATTTAGTGCAACAGGCTTGTCTTCCTTTCCATCCAACGAGTTCTCACCTCCACACATGCTTGCCGGTGGTTGAAGATTAAAGGCAGAGACATGCATGTAGAACATTTATACATGCATGATAGACACATAACGCCCACCACACCACACAAACACACACTCATGCACATGAAGCAGCTGCTGCGACTGTTGTCTCCTACTCATCGCTAAAGTTTTGCTGATTAAAAACCCACAAGCCCATGTCAAGTGAACTGAAAGAGCTGCGTGAGTTGACCCATACATGCAAGTAAGCTGTTGTAACCCTCAGCCCCCCCACACTCCACCCCACCATAAGTAGATCAAAGCACATCTGTTTCAGTGTCCAGCAGCCACACATCTATAATTGCAAAATGGCTTTAATGGCTTAGAGCGACCCATCAGATGCTAAGCAGTTTGGACACAGGAGATGCTAAAGCATATGAGTATAGTGAAACCGTCAGTAATCACCGGACGGGGAATTCTCTGGAGCCACAGTGGCAGCGTGTCTGCTCCCAAGCGGACTGAAATAGATATCACAACTTCAGCTGAAGGACGTGCGCCCAGAGGGGCTGGAACTGACCATGCAGCTGGGATTGAGGAGCAGGCGTTGCTATGAGTCGGGGATGCCACTGGGGTCAAACATAGGAGTCAGGAAAGAGATAAGTTTTAGTCCAAAAGGTTGTGGGAGGAGATGGTGGATTAGGCTGATTTTCTTTGTCAGCATTGCAGACACACCAAACGGAAACAAGAAGATTCTGCTTCATGCAAAAATAAAAAAAAAAATAGGAGCCAGAGAAAAAGAGTTCAGAGTTTCAAATTAGGTGTGGGAGAGTCCAAGCTGCACTTCGCTGAACGAAGTAAGCACCGACTGATGAGCGAAGCCTCAAGTTGGCCAGTTGTCACGGTGTGACACTGATTCGGCCTAATGAGCGTAGTGCTGTCACCACACATCTGCCTCTCATTCACTTGTAGAATTTGGCAGATTCAAAAAACCTGCTGGAGTCGCTGCTAGATGCTGGAAGTTGAGACGCTGCCACCTCACTGTTTGCCAGAATGTACCAAACATTCACAAATTGTGGTCTGACAACAGCATCAGACTAAACAAACACAAATTTGATGTCATGTCTTGTCTTCCAAACTGAATAACAAATAGTGGCAGTAAGTGTCACTAGAAAAAAAAAATAGATATATTCACGTGTCCACATTTTTTGTCGATTTTAGTTTCTAGTATGATCAAGTTAATATTGTATTGTTAAGGAAATAATATATAAAATAATATAATTTATTTAATTTCTCTATAAAACAAATGTTCTAAATTAGTTAATTACTATATTTTTAACATGGCATATGATATTTCCCACTTTCTTTTATCTTGGAGTTGCACAATGGACATTTTTTTCTCATTCATTTTCTAAACCTGTCCTAAATTGTTTTGACTTTCCCTTTTATTTGTTACAGTAGTCGAACTGGTACGAATGTGGAAGAGTTCAGGTTTTTTTCTGTTGATCAGAAGAGACAATCTAAAACACAGTGTTCTTTTAAGGCTCTAATGATGATTAGGTCACTGTGTCTGCTGATCTGCAGAAGACAGCAGTCCTCCCATCTGTCCAGAAGACTCCAAAGGCGTCTCTGTAGACCAAGCAGCGGCTCGAAGATTCCTCATGGGCATCCTACTGGAAAATAACACAAAGGTTTACTAAACATCATTGTGGCGGCGGCACCAATTATTGTTAATATACATCAAATAGGCCCAGCCTGGTCCCGCTAAACAGACTGATCACTCCGATGATGGCAACTGTCAGTCTGCTCCCCAATGAGGAGAGCTGTTGAAATAATTAGTCCATGCCCCGTGAGTGAAACAATAATACAGCAGCCGAGACGACATCCAAAATATGCGCAGCGCCTCCGATGACCTGAAAACCCGCCACGGCACAGGCAGTGGCTCAAACACAACCTGAGAAACTGGACAGGATGATCCCAGGTTTTGTTTGAAGTACACAGTTGTTTTAATACAAGTGACGAGGAGCAGATACATTCACATTGTGTTTATGATTTTGTTTTTTTAAGATTACTTTGTTTGTGTGTTTGTCTGTTAGCAAAAGACGCCATGAATCACTGGATGGCTTTTAATGAAACTCTCGGAAACTAATCTTTAGATGTACATCTACAGTCAAGATGCCACAACTGATTGACATCAGCAATCACCAAACTGACTATAATTCAGTCCGTTTTACAAATACTGAGCTAAAATTTGATGTGATAGCTGAGAATCATTCACCCAACACATACTTTTGGGAATACATTTCTCAACATTGCATAAAATTGTGAGTAACATTTTTTTTCAAGGTTTGACCAAAATGGCTCCGAATCCTTAATTTCTTAACATAAAATGATCTGAATCTAAAACTCTGGCCTGAAAGGCAGTGGGCAATATGCATTCCTTCAAGGAAAGCTAGACATTTATTCTTTGCAAAGTGTTTGCAGACGTTTGTTTTTTGTAAAGCTTGAGTTTCTGACTTTATGAACTCTGAAAAAAAAAAAAAAAAACAATTAATACACCCTTAACCTAGTATTTCTTTAGAGTTTGATTGCTGGTGACAAATTGAGAATGGCACTCGCAAAAGTGTCCAAAATGTTTTAAATAATGTTTCTCAGTTTCATTGTATGTCACAAAGCCTCAAGTCAGTGGGATTTTGAACATGTTCAAAAAATTTGAGAGTCACAGTGTTCTTGTGGGTGTCACAAACCCACCTGGATTTAGTTTCCGTACTGAGCGCTGGAGCTGGGTTTATTTGTAAATTGACAATTTTTTATTGAATTTTTTGAAATTGCTATTGTATAAAAACTTGTATTTGTAACCTGACTCTGTATGCATTGTGTGCACATACAAAACACTGAACGAGAAATATGTGAAAAAAAGTTGTCACTGATTTTTATTTAACACTTTCATTTATTAAAATTTTTTTGCCATAAGATGTAGTTGGTTTTATACTAAAATAGTAACAAAAACTAGATGCATTCAAAATGAAATGTGTCATGTCTTAAGTATCAATTCAGCATGAATCCAAGTGAAAATCTGTATATACAGTGACTCCTACTAGTCCCCAGCAGTCACTGCCCAGTGAGAGACTACGTTTAGGTGATACTAATCAAAGAGGACAAAGCAGGAAAGAGCAAATAAAAATCTGGCTTTAGCTGGATTTGATCAGTGTAAGACATCATTACCATCTACAATAAAAGATAAGACAAAGTATCAAAGTAAAGCCTTTGGTATACAACTGAGGCAAAGGTCAGAGTTCAAGGCTTAAAGCATTATTTCAACACAGATCCTCAAGATGGTGCTGCTTTGCAGTCTTTATTTTCTTTTGGAGAATTTACAAAATAAAAGCCAGTAGAGCATAATGTCCTAAAGTTCTCTAAAGTTAGAGGGCTGTTTTTGTGGTCTCTTGTTAACTGATTTCATATATGAAACTAACAAAAGGTTTTTGCTGTTTCCAAAAAAAATGCATGAATATTTTTACACCCAGATATGCTGTACTGCAGAGAGCCTCGTATGGAGAGGAAGGGGGCTGTACTAATATGAGTCATGATCATTTTAATGGCAATTTTTAACAAAATGGGATCTAAAACCAATTAGGTCAAACAACCTTAACTTAACATTATGCATGTGTCTCTACAATATGTTCTCTTTACAGAATTAGTCAGTGTTAAGACCATTAATCATTCAACAACTCTGAGCACAACCAGGGGTTTGTAAAGGTTCTTACGTGTTCACTGAACATAGGTAGGTTTAATTCAACCATATATACTTATATATATATTTATGAACACTCAAAAACTCAAACAATAATAAGATAAAAATATACAAAATTCGCAATACTCAAAATGTTAAATATATAAACAAATGAGCATTAATGTGCACAAATGGAATGTTCATATGTCCAAAATCTCCAAAAATACATCCGCCACCTGCAAACAAATTCACAAGTAAAACAAAATATTTCAATTATTGAACTGAATTATAGCTACCCACATTTGTGTGCACATCTGCACATATGGTATATAAAAACTGCAAGTGAGAAAATAGACTTTGCAGCTTGTTGATGGGTGGTAAGATAAGAGCAGTTCAAAAGGACACCAGCCGCAAGAGCTGGTATGTGTTTAACAACCAACCACAGCATCAACACTATGACATGTTAGATTAGGGCTGAAAAAAAAAGAAATGTGTGTTTCTGTCCATAGAATGTAACAGCACATTACATATAAAACTACACAGCTTTTGTCAGATTTCTGTCTTTATCTTATTGGTTTTATAGCCGCTCTCTGCAAACATTGTGACATTTTTTATTTTTTTTGTCTTTGCAGGCGAAGGAGATTAAAAGTGTTTGGTGAAAACCAGGAAACAGCTCATCAGTGGTAAAAGTGACAAACACGGAGCAAAGTGTGAACAGAGAGTCTTCACGTGAGCGTGGTGGAGCAGCAGACACAGAGGGCCTGCATCAGGCAGGCAGCGGCTGATGTGGGG
>NC_051435.1:17298858-17351845 GCF_001649575.2 Kryptolebias marmoratus | reverse complement strand
GGGGGGGGGAGAGGGGGGGGAGTTAGATGCAGTGGGGGAGTGGTGATGATGAGACCAGACACGAGCCACATGAGGCCCCCTGACAATGCAGGAGTCCCCCTGCGGTATGTCCAAAGTCTACACACACACACATACATCCCACATAAATGCACATAAGCACGCAACACAAGTAGAAAAACACACTTAACATTTACATGTAATGCATGAATGTGAAAGAAAAAATTGCTTCAACCTTTTGCTCAAATTGAGTTTGCTCTTTCAAAGCGACGTTAATCCATTTTCTTATTTATAATGATAGCTCCCCCTCTAGTGGCTGTATGCTTTATTGCAACAGACTCTATCAAACCACTGCACTGAAAAGTTTCAATAAATACGGTACTTATTTAAATTTTCTGGCATGCCTACCTATGTTTTAACACATCACTGTTTTTAAAAAGTTTTCTCTGTGAGTCTTGTTCAGTTTTATTCTTTTTTTTTTGCAGCGGAATGAGTCAACAGCAGCAGAGTGAAGTTTGTGCACCTAAACTAGCCCTGAATTTTAAGTGTGTATGCGTGTGTGTGTGTGTGTGTGAGGTGGATTCATACGAGATTAATTTTGGCAGCAAAAAACAGCCCAGATTTGGTTAGGCACCACTTGTGGAACCACGCTGGCTAGTCCACACATGTTGCAGACACCAGAAGTCATTCCCAGTTTGACTCACCAACACACCACTGGTCCCCCCTTCCAAATGTGAGGGCGCGTTTAAAAAGATATGCCTTCTGGGGTGTTCCTTTATGGGCCACAACTGCACCATTCACTACTCTGTAATTCTCTTCAAATCAGTTTGTTTCCCCTCTCCTCCCCTCCTTGCTTTTTAGCCCACCCCTGACTTAACAACCAGAGAAAGGTCACATTTCTGAGAAGTGACTTCCATGCTCGTTCCATGCTGGGTCGTCACTTTCAATTTCCTAAGACCTTTCATGTCACACATCCGTCAACCCAGAAAATAGCAAACATTTCACTACACGCTGCCACGTGCGACTTCTCAAGAATCTGCAGCAATGCATACACTGTACACTTTGTTCAATTTTAGTAGAATGGTGAAAGTCAATGAAGTGACTTAAAAGCATCACTAGTGAGCATGCTTGAGGAGAAATGATCTTCTCAGCCTTTCTGTGTCTTCCTGGTGCTCCTGCAGCATTTATTGCTGAGAGACTTTTGGAACACCTGTGGGGCTCAACAGACGGCTGTCTTTTCCGTTTTTCCAGGACACCGTTCAGTTGGTATGAGATGTTTAACTCTGGGCGCAGAATTAATGGAGCATGAAATGTAGGCTTTCTAAGTGCAGCAGGCTCCTAACCTGTGGGGGACACTGTCTACATGGAGCTTTTACTGTGACCTAAGTGAGTTGTATCATAACCACATTTGACTGGTGACAATTAGTGACCTTTCACTGATCCAGCAGCCATCCATTTCAATTACACACTTGTGAAAAGCTTTAGTGGGGAAACAAGATGTGATATACTGTAGTGCTGTGTGCTTCTGGTGAACTTAAACGTATATGCTTAGAATGCAGCAAATTAATCATCATCTCTTTTGATTTCTATTGAGCAACATATAGAATGAGCCATTTCATTTAACTGATAAATGTTGTTGTGTGCTGACTTCAGCCAAGATAAATAAATAACAGTGCCACTAAGCTAAAGACAAGGGTTTAAACCTATTACACTTAGAGATTATGTGACATGTTCTTTTCCTGAACCCTAAAGGCCAGGGTTAGGGTTAGGGTTTCTTCTGAGTGGACCTAATACTTTATTACAAAAAGGAACATGCTTTTTTACGGTGTCAGTTGAGACATGTCGGAGGAGGAAGATATGTTTTCAGAATGAAGAATTTAATCTGCACATTCCAGTTCTTGTGAGGTGATATCCATCTCATTTTTGGGCGTGGAAATGGTTGGCCAGTGGAAGACAATCATAAATCTACAATTGGACTGAGATGGAAATGGGATTTTTGGAGGTTAATGCCGAGCCTAAAGAAATTGTCCATAGATCTAGAAATGAGAGTTGTCCTGTCCAAAAAGGGATGTCTAAAAAATATTGGATGTTCCTCAAAACATTTGCTGCTTATGTCCTTAACCTATATTGTTTTACTAAACACACTTTGAAATATTGACCCATTTACAACGTGTTTAATGTAGATCCAACTTCTTTCAAATTATCCTTGTTGTTTTTTTTTTGTTTATTCCATTATCAATCTATTTGATCTGATTTTCTGCTTTTATCTCAAACAGGAGATGTGACCATTGTGTAACCATGGTTTACATTCATTGCAGTGCTTTTAAACTTTAAACATGTCATGTAAAAGATAAGTTTATGCTGCCTTTTTTTTTCAAATAAAACCAGAAAAAAGAACACGTCATAAGATAGGGGCCATCTCAGTTGAAAGGCCACTCACTGCAAAAAAATGAAGGCCAAAGAGGGAACACAAGGCAAAACATACTTGACAAACAGGACAAACACTGACAAGACAAACATATACTGGTGTGTATATTATTTGTATGGTCTTACAGATTACAAATGTACTGTATGTAGAAAGCACATATTATTTAAACTCTGAGTTCAACCTTTCCATGTGAGCAGTTGCACTTTCACCTCAAGCTCGAGTCCTCTACCAGAGGCCTTTTCAGATAACTGGTTATATGTCATGTGTTGTATCAGCCACAAACCATAGATGCACAACCACACTGTATATACTGTAGTTTAGTTTGTTTGACTTTTGAAGGTGTTAATAATAAAAGGTCATTGAATTAGGAGTGTAATGTAAATAATGTCTCACTGCCACAGGGCTTTGCATGTGAATGGCATGCCATGTGTTTCAGTCATTTATATATATTTTCTGCTTTTCACATGGAATATTGTTTCATTAAAATTTTAAGCTAAATTTTTTGCATTAGCGTTGAAGTACATGGCACAGCACCTAACAGACCTGATGTGCACTGACATGCTAACAGATAAAACATTCACGTGACATAACATGGATTCTTTCTAATATGCTATTTGACTAGACTCAGGCACACGCCAAGTTAAATCCTCCCTGTTATTTCATATGCTATTCTCAGCACACCATTCTTTCTTCCCGTGATAATCTGGTGTGGACGTTTTAGTAAATGACTTGGAACTTGACTGCATTTATTTTGTAATTTTGTAATAATTCGGAGCTGTTCATTTGATGTGACAGCTGCACGATACAACAGCTTTAAGTCAGAAGCAGCTTTTTTTATACACTTACACAACCGCATGTTTACTTCTCTGACTGCACTCAGAAGCAGGAGCTATATTGTTAGAAGTGTTTTTTCACTTTAGAGTATTTACAGATTTAGATTCGTTGGCTGATGGCTGAGATATCTTATGTGACATCCTTGTGACTGTTAGTGACTCATCCACACATCACAGGATTGTGACAGTTTTTTTTTTCTTCTTTTTAACACTAGCAATACTTTAACTTCCTCTTATATCTTCCATATGCCCCACAACGGAGCTGCTGTTTTCGCCTCGGTTTTACTGAGCATAAACTTGAGAAACCTCAGTGACAGGAACTTAATATAAAACCTCACTCTATCACTTCATCTAACCTTTCTCAAAACCTGCAACACCCACTGACTGTAGCAGCAAGGTTGTTGTTTTATTTTACTGCGTAACCATTTCAAATCATGGCCATAATTGAGCTAAATATGTGTTCTTAAGCTTATTATTTTGTTATCCTCCCTGTTTGAAAACAGTATAACAGTATAAAAAGGTATACCAAAAATTCAAAAAGTAGCCATCATAACAGTCAGCACAAATAGTATTTCCAAAGTTAGAATGGCAAGCATTTTTTCATCAGCTTCTTTAAATTATATATGGTTTATGTCAAACACTTGGCTTTCTTTAAACTATTGTGTTAAAAATAATAGACATGAGCAATCCAGTAAATGTCCTTCCTCTTTTAGGCTGTAGATGTCTCCACTTGTTAGTTTGGGGCGGCAGTGGTTTAGGAGGTATAGGGGTTTGTCCTGTAACTGGAGGATTGCTTGTTTGAAATGTTTGTCAGTCTCAGCTGTTGTGTCCTTGGGCAAGACACTTCACCCACCTTGCCTACTGTTGGTCAGAGGCCCCAGTGGTGCCAGTGTAATGGCAGCCTCACTTCTGTCAGCCTGCCCCAGGGCAGCTGTGGCTACAGTGTAGCTTACCACCATCAGTGTATGAATGGGTGAATGATTGTAGTGTGAAGCACTTTGGGGTCCTTGGACTGGATAAATTGCTATACAAGTGCAAGCCATTTAGCATTTGGTGCCTTAGTTTAGGAGCTTAATCAGGCAGAGATCAGACCATTAACCATAGCATTGCAGAATACATAAAAAAAAAATTCGGATTTGCCGTTTGCTTTTGGACCTTGACCTATCTGTACCACAAAGGACTAGTCAATCAGCTTTGCAATTTTTTTAGGTAAACTTGAACACAGAATATACTGTCCAGAATTTATTTGTTTGGCTATTTCATCAATAAGATAATCGGTAATAATTTTAACACAAAACCATAGTTCGCCGACATTAGTATGAATCGGGCTGTGAAAGAAAATAAAATGCAAAAGGTTTTGCCAGTGGCCGCAGTGGTTAGAGCTGTCGCCTTCCAGCAAGAAGGTTGCAGGATCGCTCCCCGGCCTCGGGCCTTTCTGGGTGGAGTTTGCATGATTTCCCTGTGCTCACGTGGGTTTACTCAGGTTTATTCCCACCGACCAAAAACGTGCATGTTAAGTTAATTGGTAGCTCTGAAATTTTTCCTAGGTGTGAGTGAGAGCATGAATGGTTGTTTGTCTTGTTTGTCTCTATGCGTCCCTGTGATGGACTTGCAACCTGTCCAGGGTGTCCCCCGCCTCTCGCACAGTGACTGCTGGAGACAGGCACCAGCTCCCCAAGACCCAGAAAGGAGAAGAAAATGTATGTATGTATGTATGTATGTATGTATGGCTGTTGCCAGTGGCTCATTAGGGTTGCCATGATAACCCCACACCTGTGTCTGTCACTCCCTGACAGGAAGGCAATAAGCTCACAAAACAGTTCGGCGAAATGGCCATGAAGACCAATTTGTCTTTATGCTGCCTCTGGCCGTTCATAAATCACTGATGGAGCCGGCCACATCCCATACAAATGTGGGCTTTTAAAATTGAAGCAAGCATTGCAAAACCAAAAGGGGTGGGGAGCAGAACTCAGCTGTGTTGACATGGAGCATTAAATGTGTGATGGACACCTCCCTTCTGTCGTTTTCAAAACACGCACAAATAACTCAGTTTACTTATCCTCTCTGTGGCTAACAATTTTTTTCAAGTAAATGCACAGTTGCTTTGTGCCATCATTGGTCTTCCCTCAGTAATAAGTCTGTTTGTTGTTGTTTAATCCTGCAATAGACACATGGATCATATGTCATCACTTCATCACATTATTGACTAGCAAAGCCAGCTTAACATGTCGATTGTTTTGGTTCTGTTATTGCCTTGTGTCGCTGCACAAAAGCAACCCCTAGCCCCTCAGTCCATTTAGAAATTACACCAAGATGGCCAGAGGGCATCTAAGTCCCAGCTTAAAGTGTTTTGTGAAAAAGCCTATAAATGCAGAGCAGAAAGTAAGCCTTACACAAACAAGTTGTACTGAAAGATTTCCTGAACTGTAAGTGGCAGAAGTGCTTGGTCACCACACGTCTACAATGCTTTATGAAGAAGATATTGTATGTGAAATTAAAGTCATTAAAAGACAAATATATGAAACTGTGTTAAAGCATATTTTTGTTGTTGCTGTACATAAACTTTACAATTGTGAAACTTGAACCCCTCTGAATCAGTAAAACACCAAACCTCTGTGGATGAAGTATGTCAAAGTTTGACAGACATGATGACATAAGGAAGAGGTGGGATTTTAACTCTTCATACAACCTTTAAAAAGGTGATTCAAGCATCACATCTCATGTTAAAGGTCAACCAGCAGCAGCCTCAGCATCATTAACAGTAAATTAACTTGGCTACTCTAACCTTTGTAAGTATAAAAGTTTAGGTAATATATATTTTGAAATATAGAATAGTGCTTGGTCTTTTTGTTATGTCTGTATGTCAAAATGTATTATTTACAGTGTGGTACTTTTCTGAAAATATGTCAGGTGGGAATGGCTGCTGTAAATTTCACCCTGGACTCCACAGAAAGCTCTCCGAACCAGAGCAGCTGCGATGTGTTTGTCTACCAAAGAGCTGCAGTGGTCCTCTTCCCAATTTTCTACTCTGTGGTGTTTATCATCAGTGTATGCGGCAACAGCTTGGTTCTCTGTGTCATCTGCCAGAGGAAGCAAAAGTTCAACTCCACCTCGATTTATTTGGTCAACCTCGCGCTGTCTGATGCCCTGTTCACGCTGGCGCTGCCAGGCAGAATTACGTACTACATTCGTCACTTTGACTGGCCCTTTGGTGACCTTCTCTGCAGACTGACCACCCTTCTCTTCTTTGCAAATACTTATGCAGGTAATTAGAGTCCTTGTTGTCACCAGTTTATGTTCAAACTTTTGAATGTATTCAAGAAATCACACATTTATAATGGGATGATATCATTTTATTTCTACATTATTTATATGTTCAGAACCTTTAGAATAAAACACTGTTTTTACAATGGAACAACAACTACGTAGACATAAAAATCAATATAAACATGAGCATGAAGATGATGCTGGGATGGTTAATGTGTTTAGTATAAAACATGTTGAACATTCCTTGTATTTCCAACAGGTATTGGCTTCATGACCTGCATCAGCTTAGACAGATACCTGGCCATGGTGCATCCCCACCGACTGCAGTGCTTGCGCAGTGTAAAATTTGTTCGCAGAGTCTGCTTCCTGGTCTGGGCTCTGGTGTTTTTGGAGACAGCTCCTCTGTTGCTCCGCAGCATGCTTCATGAGCATGAGGGCAAACGTACCTGCATGGAGTACTTTAACTTCGAGGGATCCCACCTCACCCCTTATCTCCTGATTCTGGCCTGCATCATCTCGTTCTGCTGTCCACTGGCCATCATCATGGGCTGCTACGCCAAGATCAACCTGAAACTGCGGGACGCAGCCAAGAAGAACTCCATGACCAGCCGGACGAGTCGAAACCACAGGGCCAACACGATTATTCTCCTCATCCTTCTCACCTTCGTCGTCTGCTTCAGCCCCTACCACCTCAACATAATGCAGTTCATGTTCAGAAAAATAAACCACCAGCCAACTTGTGATGAACTGAGAGCTTTTAAGATGTCATTGCAGGTGAGTGCTATAGTTTGAGTTGAACTCACACATTCCTTTTCTGCGTTCCGCCTAATAATTCACTCTCATAATCCACTCTCCAGATTACGGTCTCGTTAATGAATTTCAACTGCTGCCTGGATCCAGTCATCTACTTCTTTGCCATAAAGACATATAAGAAGCGGGTGATGAGCCTGTTTAAGGACTATCTATATACATCCGGTGCCTCCTCCAAAGTGACAGCTGAGAATAGCAGCAGCAACACCTGATCGAAACCACAGCTCATCGTAACACAGAAAACCTAGTTTAGCTTCTTGACCTCAAAAAAGAAAAGAAAAAAAAGCAGATTCTTTTGCTTTTATGTTGAGGCTACTCATGGAAATGACTCATGAGTCTTTTTAAAGCAAGATGTTAGTTCTGCCTTATAATGGTTTTATCTCTATGACATATTGCCTTTCATCCAATATGGTATTTAGCTAACTTTTAAAATTAGGACACATTTGTTTAAACACATTTTTTAGTGTATTATTGCCTCTGTAAAATGCTTTACTCTTAATAATATTGTTGATAATGCATGTACTCTGTAATTTTATTACTGTAAAAATTATTATGTCAACTGTGTGTAATCGGGTTCTTTATATGTTCACCTACTGGTACTGGGTGAAAGAAATGTCCCTACCTATACAAATCAGCAAAATCTTTTTTCCACTTGAGCAATAATGTGTTCAGTTTCTTTAAACAGAAAACAACAAATGTGGTCAAGTACCATGTAGAAGTGAAAGTCACTATGACACCATTTCTTAATGTGTACTCTACTCCGATAGTACAAATATCACAATGCAAGAACTTTCAAAAAGTCAAAATGAGAACATGTCACAATTTCTTCTATACCCACATCAGACTTCTGTGTGGGAGTGCATAGATGAAAATCACCACATCCTCACCCACCTTTCCTGCTCCCCCTCAATGGGCCTCATTCCTGCTGCGTTCCACATCTTGCGGTGAGCCTTTGGTGTGTGTGTGTGTGTGTGTGTGTGAGGCCTTACAAACGCAGGCAGGTGCACCTTCTCTTTTTCTAACGAGTCCCAAGTTTAAATTTAACCTTTAACATTTCCTGAGTTTTTGGAAGAGCAACCCATTAAAAGTTTGCATAAAACATTGTGTATATATTGTGTAACACAGAAAGATTAAAGTACTTAGAAAGAAAGCTGTTGTGTTGTGCCGTTATTGTGGAACAGATTCGTTTGTCAAGACACATAAAGGTTGCAAAGACACTAAAAATTCTTAAATATCAGTCACTAGCACACTGAAAGACTAGAAACTACAGATTAAATAGAACAAAACTGCATTATCAAGGAAAATTATTAACGTCTGCTATCTATAAACATCTTAGGTTTCATGCTATGGTAGGTGTTCAACTATCCATTACATCCAGGAGTTCTTTCCAGGAGTGTTCATCACAAATTCTCTGGAATGCTAAAGATTTTCTGCCGTGCTCCAGAGAACGTAAATGAAGGACAGTTAACTTCTTGCAGAGATTGCCTGGACAGCAAAGATGTTGAGCAAAACATTGAACCAGACCATGAGATTTTGAATTTGTATTATTTTTCTTTTCTATATATTTAAACAAAGGACTCAAAAACTGATAGCTGATTTATTTAAACAATCATGAAATGGTTTTCCATTGTACGTACAGCCAAGCAAGTGACATCTCTTTCTAAGAAGCAGCTCTGATTTTTTTTGTATTCTTATTACAAACAAGCATGTTTTCAGAATATTGGTAGACATTCTGACTACAATCTGGAACACTGTTGCCTTAGACTATTCAAAATATGATAATCATGTAATTTCAGCTTCATTCACAGTTTTCCACAAAAATAGCAACAAATTGTGTTTTAAATTATTATTATTTGAATGTTGGAAGTTGGGCATCAAACACATCAACCTGCAGCTCTAATAAAGTATAGTAACATAAGTGTTTCAGTTACCTGATCATAATTAGAGATTGTAAGATCTTTAAAAACCAGAATGGGAAAGACATACGTTTGAACATAAAGACAGTTTGGCAACTTTCTTACTGCTGCTCAAAACTTAGATAGCAATTATTCTTAAAGCCAAACCTATAATGACACTTCATGGCTCATCACGATAAATTTAACAAAATTTACACACATTTTTTATCACCAAAAGTCAATTGCTACAGTGTTTTTAACTTTATCTCTTGTTTATTATAACTTAGATTCACTTATTTGTAATAATATATACCTCATTTGCCAGGTGGCAGGATGTTTTTGCCCATTGGGATGAACAGAAACTACTGACAGTCTGATACACGTCAGGGGTTTTTAGATTATTTTTGCTTTACTTTTTAGAGCAACAAAGTCAATAAAATGTCTAAATATGCTGGTATGTATGTTATCACATGTAGTTTTTTCAGGTCATCCTCTAAGCCCACGATAATTAGAGGGGTATTAAAAAACCATCACATCAAAAGAGCAACAGGTAATGTTCCCCTGTGTTTTGATTCACAGAGAGTAAACATTTTATTTCCTATTATCATAAAAAGCATGTGTTTTTTAATTTGTGGACCCAAAGTTGCACTCTATTAGAAAACATTAAAATAAAATAATCTTACTACACAAATAATCAAATAATTTATACTATAAAGATTTGGCCACATAACATGGAAAGAACCAAAATTTCAGCAAAATGTCAGATAAAACTTTATTATCAAAGTAAAGCTGTGCTCATATTCTTATGCATCAATGGGTTAATCATAAAATAATAAAAATTAGATCACAAATTGTCCAAACCACAAAATGTTTTTTATAGGGACTGGTAATACTGCTAGTGTACACTTATTGAAATGTAGGTTTTGTGAAAAGAATATCTGTATTTAAAGTTAGTTTGTATTAGTTTAAGAAATGTTGGAAATTGACAAAAAAATTGTGCATGTTTAAGTTTGATATATACAATAGTATATTGTTTGGGCTGATTAGAATTAGACAGTGTTTTTTGTGCTTAAATCTTGGAATACACCAGGGTGGGAATAAACCCACTATTTCCATTTCAAGCACTATAGGTGTTAAATAAGATTCTTAAGAAGTTTAATATAAACTGATTAAGATTTATGGATTTGCTTTTGATTTTCTTAACAAGAAGAGTAGTAGAAGACAAAATGTTTACATAGAAAAAATGAGCAATGATAATGTTTTCTGATGCCTCTTCTCAATGTCCATGCTAGGTGTTGGCATCACTGCTGATGGTACCCACAGTGGATGTATTCTGCATTTTCACTTCTTGTTATACAGTGGATTTTATCCACACACTTCTTCTATGTATTCTTGGTACTTTCATCCTTGGTTGTCCTCACGTTACCTGACACAGAATGCTTTTTTCTTTTTTTGCAGTGAGCCCTGTCTGCTGCAGGTCAGATATTAACGACCAATACCACAAGTCCAACTCTAAAGAAATCTAAAATGTCCAACTGGGGCTGCTGAATAAATCCTGCAACAAATCAGATGCTAGTCACAGTTTTGCTGTTTTGAGCTTCAAACAACAATTTTAAGCCAGTAAAAAGGAATGATTACAAAAGCAAAGCAAAAAAAAATGTTTTTTTTTTATGGAGCTGGAATGTATGAGGCATAAAGACAGAGACAGATCTACTCCTAATACATATATTCAGGTGCCACTGGTCACAGAGTCACTGACATAACATGATAAATGCTTGATGGAGAAAATAGTTCAACGAAAGATCTTTTCTCTGTTTAAAGTAACAAAAACTTTAATATGGCATTTGAAATTTGAGTTGTCTGAGGTGATGAAATGTAGCCTTTGTTTGGGACCTTCTGAGTTGATTTTAGCTCTACTTCTTCCTTATTCTCCAAACTGGATTGCTCAGGCTGCTGTTCTCTGCAGGTAAGATACTTAAAATAACTAAGTACTCCACATAACCCTTTTTAAAACTAAATCATTCAAAGCTATTCATTTCAGATAGATAGCCTAAACTTTAAGAATGATTGACATTCACTACCAATGAAAGCCTTTCAAAGTATACTTTATGTGTTAACAGCATTTACTTACAATCTTTACAGCTAAAGCTTACCAAAGTTGTTGTTATTTACATCACTTATTACCTCTGTTACTTTCATAAGTGACCACCAGAAGTGGGTAAACGGAACACAACTAAAAGACATTTTAACCAGTGATGCACTCAGAGGATAGTACGAGTACCATTGTGTGGCAACTCAACCAGGCTGACATTTGTGTGTTTTATCCTGTATTTGGCTGGTTTAAATTCTGTTGTGCTGTATTTTTTCTTAGTGCTTAAATGTGAATAGTTAGAAACATTTCCAGTTGATACTCTTTGTTGCTTTCTTAATCATATTTGTAACCATGCTCTTCAGCTTTAGTACTTGCTTTAAAAGCTGGCATAAAGATGCGAGCCCGGTGTTTGATTATTGAAATTCTAAATTTAGTAAATAAACTAAAATAAACTGAAATGACATTGCTGCCATCCTGTGCCTTGTCTGTGCTATAGCACATGTGTTTGTGTGTTTACAGTTTGCCATGAACCCCTGGTGACTTCATTACTTTACTCTCAGTGCAGATTAGCTGAACAACAGGCATTGAGGTACCTTTGACTTGCCAGCTGAGGGCACTGTGTATTTGTTGGAATTCAGTACAATGATTCAAAGTGTTTTGAATAGCATAACGAAACAAGATGTTACAGGGACTATTGCAAGAACATCATCATTACAACATAACCTGTAGTGCAACTGGAAGCATTACACAACAGTGAGGGATGTGCCACAGTTTGGGGTTTGTCATCTACCATTTTAATTATTATAAAAGTAAATGTTGACAGCTTACATCATTCATCAATGATACCAGTAATTGTCAATACAAAATGAGGAACAGATCTGCAAACACAAAAAAGTCTACAGATAAATGTAGAAGTTGAAATTTTTGCACTTTGATTTCTTTAATGAAAAGTAAAAAAAGTAATTCTTTAGTCTTAAGGCTGCATTTGTTGTATCATCACACTGAAATTTTACTTTGAACCAAGAGCACAATCATGTGCTTAGAATATGCCTGAAGCCAGTTTAATGAGAGTTTTGTTACTCAACGAGATTTTGCCTTTTCTTTTTCTTTTTTTTTGAAAAGGTTCTGCAACAGGAAGTTCCTGTTATGCTGCAAATTTTATCTTAAAGCCACATCGGTAGAAAACATTTTCTGTATTAGTCAATTATGTTTTTGGCTTTTTTTTCCCTCACACTATATGGCTAATACATATGTTCATTTTTGGTGCAGGGACTGTGAGAAAACAGACACCACATATGAACTACCTTATGTAGCTTACAAATAAAGTGGTAGAGATTTCTTCTCCAAACATGTGCTAACCGTAATTCTGGTATTTCATATCATTATATTTGGTCTTTATTTAATTTAGATAAATCTTCATTTCAAAAGTTAATCCAGTATTTGGAGCAATATTTGTATTTTAGCAAAATAATCTAAAGTATTGTTCAAATTCCCACTCTTAAGTACTTTAGGAGTTGAGTAGATAAAAGCACCTTTACCCAGATCCCTGCAAGCTTCACCTGCCTCCTATATACTTTAGATAAACAACATATAAATTAGAGCATCAGCTGAAGGCTGCCACAGGCCCACAAGTTTCATTAGTGACAAATATGTTTCACCATATATGCTGCTCAAGAGGATATCTTTTCAAAGCTTTTTTTTTAAACTTCCCTTATCATGTACAGCATGTACAGAACACAGATTATAATTTGAAAGGCACACTAATGTGCTATGATCCAGTGCCAGTTTTTAGTTCATGCATTTCTCTTTCAATCCAAAGGGTCCGTTTTAACAAGAGTGGAGGTCAGAGACATTATATATGACCTAATAGTTATTTTTTAGCTCCATTGTTTTCTGAGAATAATAGAAGCAACTGAAACTGTTCTAGTGGTCTGTCAGCACTGGGTGTGTGCCTGTCTGAGGCCCAGTGAGTCAGACCCTCATGGCCAGGCCATGAGGAAGTCAAACTGCTTCCTCTGCCTCACCACAGCAGATGTTTTTTTTAATCAAATGAAGCATGTGTTTAGGAAGAAGAAAAGAGTTTCTTCTGCAGATTGCAGACATATAGCTACATTTACTAAATTCTATAACTTTCTTGTGCTGCATCAATTTTTATATATTGCACCTGGTAGAGGATGTGAAGACAGAGAAAGCAGTGGACAGATTTGAAAAACAAACAAACAAACAAACAAACAAAAAAACGATCTTGACAATAAATGGGCATATATCAAGCATGTGACAGTATGTGTGGCTATACTAATCATAAATAATCGTTTTAGCAGCAAACAAAAGGGTGTGCGGATGAAAGGTGTTAAAACCACATTACGGCAGTTGTGTGCAGGGTTGTGTTACTTTATTCAAAAGTTGTAAGCTGTACTTCTGAGCAAATAATTTAATTCATTTTATTAATATTTAACAAACAACTTTAAATTGTAAAAAAATTAAAGATTATTTTAAGGACATTTTTATTTTATTTTGTTTTTAATTAACGGGTCAGAGTTATTCTCAGAATCACTGCCATTTTAAGTAATCACAGATTCACAGGTTCAAATAATTTGTTCACACACTCACTCTTTTTCTATCTATATGTTTATTTTTTTCATTAATAACTATAAAACAGGAAATTCAGGCTTCATAGCAGCTAAGATGATTAAACATATGAACGGTTCGTAAAGGAACTGAAAGTAACACTAGGAGAGCTGAGAAACAGCTTCTAGCTGAATAGTTGTTTGAAGCTTTAAGACCAGGCTTACCAACCCTGCACAGCCTAAATCAATGAGCCTCTGACTTAATGCCACACACATGGGTCCTGGAGTGCTTGGGACTCTGCCTCAAACACAGGACACTGGACTTCATCAAGAACCCAATGGAAATGTGCAAGACAGGCCAATCTAAAGTCAGTTGCATGAATTAGCTTTAAGCGCAACATATAACAATGTGATAATCTCTTCCTGCTACTGTTCTGAATGACCCTAACCCCTGTAACATGAAGGATGCAAGAAAGAAAGGTGAAACACTCTTACATCACTTTGCTACTTTAAGCTCTCATAAAAGGTGGCATCGGATTGACTTCATCAATCAATAATACTGAAAATACGTAATATATTTAATCATTTTGTTTATCAGATCTCAACAACTGTGGGCTGAAGCGGTTAGCTACAGGGAATTTTCAGTCATGGCAAATTATCAATAAATAGACTGAATTTGCCTTTTAAGACTGTATTGACTTGACAGAATGACTTTTCAGGGAGAATGGTTACTGGAAGATGACTTTAGGTCTGAGGTCATAAAAGGAGGGGGTCCGTCATGCTAACACCCCTTCAGCTAGATTCTCACATAGTGACAATGAATACTGATTCTAAAGTTGAATGATGATCAGCTACCTCCTCTACACGGATGACCTCAAGCTGTATGCCAAAAATGAGCAAGACACTGACTCCCTTATCTACCTCACTAGGATTTACAGCAAAGGCATTTGAATATCATTTGGACTGGATTAATACTGCTGAATGGTAGAGAGGGAAGCTAATCCCAACTGAAGGCACTGAACTACCTGTAGACAGCAACAAATATCTTGGGATCTCTCAATCAAACACAACAGCCATAATGAGACAGCAAGGAAGTCTACCACAGGCAAGTACCTACGAAGAGTAAGGCTCCTGGAGAACCAGCTGAATGATAAGAACTGTCCACTCCACCAACACTCCTTGCCAGTCATCAGATACCCTGCTGGTATAATACTTGGCCAAAGAAAGAGGTAGAACCCACCAATATCAAGGCAAGGAAGTTCCTAACATTGCACAGAGTTTACCCTAAGTCCAGCATTTTTAAGGCTGTACACTGAAAGAAAGGAAAGTGGCTGAGGATTAGTGAGTGTCAGAGCCACGATATTGAATGAAAAAAACACGATCAAACAGCACATCAAGAAGAAGGCCCCCTAACAATGGACTGAGGAGGAGGAATAGGAAAACCATGGTGGAAGGAAAAACCTATTCACATCACATACTACTGGCAGACTGAAGAAGTGGTCTATATCAAGTAATCCTACCATTGCCTAAAGAAAGCTGGACAGAGGACACCACAGAAGCACTTATCAAGTCAGAACAAGATTAATAAAGGTCAGGTTCCAACACACCAAACAGAACCCAAGGTGTTAGCTGTACAATATTGCCACTGAGACAGTTCAGTACATAATAGCAAGATGTAAGATCAGGCAGGCAAAGTATACATGGAACATCATAATCAAGTAGCTAGAATAGTGTACAGGAACATATGTGCTCAATGTGAACTTGAAGTATCAGAGTCAAAGTTAGAGGCTTTACCCTTAAATGTGGAGAATGATCTTGTGGAACTTCCAGATCGATACTGACAAAAAGGTGATGCTAACCAGCCAGACATTATGGTGAGTGACAAACTTCAGAAGAATGTAGAAGTGATAGCTGTAGCAATCCCAAGTGACAGTAATATTAAAAAGAAGGAACATGAGATGCTCAAGAAATATCAATGGTTAAAAAAAGGAAATAAAGAAGCTGTAGAAAGTCAAGGCCTCAGTGGTACCAGTGACCATGGGAGCTTGGGATTTGATCCTTAAACTTGGAGAGGGCTCCTGCAAATTCCAGGAAACTCAAGAGATCTCTGGATAAAAGAACTGAATCCTGTGAACAGCTAAGATACTGTGTAGAGTTTTCAAGCTCCCAGGCCTCTGGTAAAGGACCCAGCTTCAAGCTTCAAGTGCAACCAACATATGGAAGAGCAAGCAGAACTTTTTATTTTTTGGTGTAGACAGATGAACAACCTGGAAGGATGGGCAAATGAACAATAGCTGTGTTGTCAGAGCAAGCAATTCTTAGGTTAAAATCTCAGATAGGTGCCTTTTTGTGTGGAGTTTGCAAGTTCACCTTATTTATTTCAATCTGTAGAGACTCACACAAAGAGAGAAACAGCAGTTAGACAATTTTATTGGACCGAGGATTTGGCGCTCGGACACCGGCGGAAGACGTGAGTACTGAGAATCGCAGCGAGCTTGAATGATCGGCTCGAACGAAGCTCAGGTAGGTCTTCCCCCGGGCCCAGTCACTGGTGGTGGAGCGGAATTTGGAGAGAGGGGTCTTGAGGGGACCTGGAGGCGTCTGGGAGGTTGGTGGTGGAAACGGGGAGGAGGTGGGTTGAAGCACAACTGAAGCGGGTGGATCTGTGGTCGCTTCGCCTTTTGAAGGATCTCTTGTCGGGCGATTGGATCGAGGTAGTGAGGTGGAGCGTCCTGATTGGCTGGGGCGAAGGCGTGGTGATAGGGGATGCCGGAACAGTCTTAAAGGTTGAATTTCCGCCTAGGGCTTCATTATGGGTTTTCTCCGGGTACTCAGAGAAAACCTGGCGCTCAGCTTTGTGTTAGCTCTGCAATGGTCTAGCGACCTGTCAAGCGTGTACCCCACCTTGTGTCCATTGTCTCTGATAGGCATCAGCTCCCCACAATACTGAAGGGAATTATATTTTAAGTGTGTGCAGAAAATGGACAGATGGATAAGAGAATGGAAAACAGTCTTCAACATTACCATTTTTGCCTCTGAACAGAAGCATAGCAGACAAGAAAAAAAAAAACTGAATTTCAGCATTTTGGTTACAGAGCGTTTTACTTTCACATCATGAATGAAATGTGACCACATCTACAGCCAAAAGTGATCATATTATGACATGCATCACTCAAAGGAAATCAATGATTTTGTAACCTATAAAAGAAAAAAGTTCACAATGAAATGTCTTCTAAGAGTCTGAGCTCAAAACATCAAAACATCAAAACAAATGTTATCTACATCTGAGGTAAAGGGGAAGTTCCTCACTTTGCTATCACTCATTTGTGTAATCTGCAAGACTGTTTCTGAGAAACGTAAAGGTTGTTGGTTTTTTTTAGGTAATTTTAGGAAGAAATGTCATGGAATTGTCATAGGTAACAATTTGACATTAGTAATGCAAATCTTAACAGAAGAAAGAAGGTGGCTGGGAAGAATAAATAGAGCTTGTAAAACCCCTGGATAATGTCAGCATTTTAGCTGAAGCCACATCCTCTCACACACAGCACAACACGCTGTGCAAACCGAGATTATCTTTTTCCTTTAAATGGCTCAAATGCAAACAATTTATTCAAGCTCAAAATTAAACAGCTTAAGAAAAGTTAAGTGTGACATGGCTTGGAGCTTCTTTTTAAACGCATTTATTAGGTTTGAGAAAAAGAAACAAGCATTTGAAAAAACTTTGCAAAAGTGAGGTGAGAGAGATCGAGAGAGAGGTAGACGGAGAGGGGGAGGTTCAACAGGATATTTTGTCACCATAGTTACTAGAAGACGATATCAGTTTAGATTTCTGAATATCAAGTTGTTTTCACACGAGGTAGTGTGGGTGGTAAGTTGTTGGGCAAATCTTGCTACAATGATCAGCTTTTGACAAACATTTTCACAAGTTGGGGCTCAATGTGACTTCAGTTAAGTCTGTGGAGCAAGATTTTCCATCTGTAAGGTGAGTACTTTCCAAACCTAATTTTGAACTTACTGTAACTTATTGTATAACTGTGCTTTGAATCAGAGCAAGAGAACTCGTTTTTAATCGTATGTGGATGAAGGTGTCCAGAGTTGTGTAACTACTTTTAAGACTGCGGTGCACACCAAGTAAAAGAAAAGCCTCTTTTCTTGATCCTTTTAGAAACATAAATTTTCTTTCGTTCCCTCTTTTCGGATTTTGAAACAGCATTTACCAATTTAGTGTAAAAATACACAATCAGACCAAATCTTTTAAAACGTCACAAATGAAACACACACCTTACTGGTTTGTGTTTTCAATATAGTATTTTACTAATACTGTATTCTGCAATATTATGAGTCTTGCTGTATATTTTAGCCTATTTTCTTAAAGTAAATTCTAAATTAAAATGTGTTTTATGTTTTTAAAGGCTTAGGGAAAACTGTGATTTTGCACACCACACCTGTGCGTTAACTTCCATTTCGGGGGACAGGAAATGTGTTTTATGCTGAACTGTACAGACACGCAAAACTAGACCTGCTGAAAGATTTGGTTCACTGAATACAACTTTCCTACATCCCTACTATAAGCTCAAACAGCATGGGGAAGTCAACTTCCTCATATACAAAGACACATCTTTTAACACCTCGTTTTTTTATTTGCTGCATTATTCTGAAAGTGTTGCAGCTGCATTTCGAGTCAGAGGTTATTGTGCACTGACTTCGTGTTACTTTTTAATATGAACACAAAGCAAAAAACAGCTGCATTTTTTAAGTCAAATTTGTTTATCAGTGGGTGATAAAATTATTGTTTTTAATCTAAATGTTAGCCATTAAATTTGCTTTGATACACTGCTTTTTAAATCTTATTTAGTCTCCAACTTTGTAAAATAGAAAGATCAAAATCTTAATCATGATACAGTGATGCTAAAACACTTTTCATCTTTTAAAATATTGTATAAAAAGATTTTGCCACCTTATGAGTTTTAAAGTAATTGTACTTCAAAGCTTCAAGACATCTCAGCTCATTGATTAATGTTTTAATTAAGAAATTAACTTTTATGTTTGTCTTTTTGTCACGTTTAAAAAGTTGGAAAAAGTTTAGTTTAATTTTGCCTGTGTGGAATCTTACTGAACCACAAGATGGCACTGTACTCCATAAAAGCAACAAGTATTAAAAGCACATTAAGACGTTCATAAGCTGACAGTTTACTTGCTTGAAACATTAAATGTTTTATCTTAAGAGATGAAAAAGCAAATAGAATCAGAATCTAAAATCTTGACAGATTTGAAACAAATACTTGTCAAATTGCTTTTTTTCATATAGATGAGTGCAAATGGAAACTGCAAAATACTAAAACTTATAAAAAATGTGTCTATGTCCCAACACTGGTTTTCAGAAAACATATACTGAAAGATGAGGAAAAATTTTTTTTTGCTTTTGTACTTCCTTTTAGGAAGTGATATTTAATGTGCAAATTTGCATCTGCTCTCACGCTAATGTTGTACAGCACAAGAATTTCATTTCAATAATGTGTTGCTTCGCTTTGGTTACTTGTAATGTGATACATGCAGACAATTTTTAAACTATCACCCAATCAACTTTGACAGAAGTTTTTGTTTTACTTCCTTTTTGCAGTTACTGGTTCCCAAAACAAGAAGATGGGTTCTGCCATTGAGACCACAAACAGCACTGTCTCACCCAGTAATGCAACCTGTAAGACTCTCTATGACCACAGGGATTATGCCCGCATATTCATGCCTCTTGTCTACTGCGTTGTGTTCTTCCTTGGGTTGTTTGGTAACTGCCTCGCCCTCCACGTCATCCGAGCCAATCAGAAGAAGCTCAACTCCACCACTTTGTACTCTCTCAACCTGGTCCTCTCTGACATCCTCTTCACTCTCTCCCTGCCGCTCAGGATTATATATTATGCCAGAGGCTTCCACTGGTCTCTGGGTGAAATTCTTTGCAAGATCTCAGCCTTTGTCTTCTACATCAACACCTACGCAGGGGTCAATTTCATGACCTGCCTCAGTGTGGACCGTTTTATTGCCGTGGTTTTGCCTCTGCGCTTTGCCAAATTCAGGAAAGTCAGTAACGTTCGCTACATTTGTGTTGGTGTGTGGCTATGGGTCCTGATGCAGACCCTCCCTCTCTTTGCCATACCTATGACCAGTAAAGATGGAGACAGCCTCACCTGTATGGAATACCCCAGCTTCGAGAAGGTGGACAATGTTGCTACCATGCTGATTGGTGCCGTCTTCTTGGGCTATGTCATCCCTGTGGTCACCATCCTGGTGTGTTATTCTGTCTTGTGCTCCAAACTCCACCTAACAGCCAAAACAAACCATTTCACCGAAAAGTCTGGACGCAGCCGCAAGGCCATTGGTGTGATCTGCTGCGTCACATTGGTGTTTGTCCTCTGTTTCAGTCCCTATCACATCAACATTCTGCAGTACATGATCCGAAAGTTGGTGTCAAACCCCGACTGCGCCGATCTCACTGCCTTTCAGGTGTCGCTGCACATCACAGTGGGTCTGATGAATCTAAACTGCTGCTTGGATCCATTCATCTACTTCTTTGCCTGCAAGGGGTACAAAAGGAAGCTCTTGAAGATGCTGAAGCGACATGTCAGCATTTCCGTCTCCAGTGCAGGGAGGACATCCCCCGAAGGCTCCTCCAAGGACTTTCTTGACGGCAACAAGATCCAACTCAACAGTGAGAGACTCACAGAAAGGAGATTAAACTCACATGAGTGAAAAACTGAGACAAGATGAGAGGACATGCATTTACTGGGACAGTTCCTAAAATCAACTTCTTGTAGATGTTGTAAACAGCACGGGGCGACTCAACATCTGGATGCAATGGACTTAAGCGGATTACTTTTCCCAGAACAACTATCATAAATTGTTATTTTATTTCTTTAAAAAAATCTTCTTGAAAAAATTTGTCTTTTTTACTGTATATTTGTGAACTGAGAAATCCTGCCTCTTGCCAGAAGAACAAGCTAATTAGTTTAAAGAATAATATAGACACAGTATAGTAAGAGTGGACAGCCAGCTGATGGAAAGATGGATGAAATAACCATCAATGACCTAACATAAACTTCTGCTCTAATTTCATAACTCCAGTTGGTTGAAAAAGTAATGATGGAGTGACAAATGTATTTATGTCAGTATTTACCTAAAAGGACAATTATCACAACACCAATATTTTTTAGAAAAGCAACATTTAAACAGAAGTAGCTCCGATAGAAGTTTTATTCCGACAGAAAATCCGACAAAGTTTCAGCTCTTATCTTAGTTTCGGTTCCGTTCAGACACCTGCTCTCTCTCAGGCAAAGTGATAAAGCTAAAAACATTTATTCCATCATCCTGATAAATGTTTTAGTTAGAAAAGTGTATAACATTGGAATAGATTTAACATTAATTTCCTTTATTTAGACACTGAGTAAGTTTTACTCCAATACTAGCTTTTTTGGAAAGTGGAAACATCATTTGAGACTCCAATGTTTTTAGCATACCTAGGCCTAGAATATTAACAGAAATAACTGTTTTAGAGTGTTTACAGTCACCATTACATAATCCGTGTCAAAAATGTATGCTTTTAGACGTGATTGACATATATGGCTCCACTCTCATCATAGATGAATATAAAAGATCATCTCCTATTTATATTCACCTGTCAACCAGTTTGAGGTCATTGCTTTTCACTGGGAATTTTTCCGTCTACATTTGACTATGGTAAAATATTTTCTAATTTCATCCTCCCAATTTTAACATTTCTCAAAATAAAAAAAATAAATAAAGCTTGTAGCACTTGTTTAGATCTATTAGAATCATGAGCAGTACCTTTCAGATGGAATTTTTGTTTTGTTTTGTTGTCTTTACCATTCTTTTTTTATTAAATGTATGTGCAGCACTGTTTTATTTTGTGTAAATAAGTCAGTAATATGAAACACATATGTTTCAGTAGTATTTGAATATCTGTTGTAAAATGAAGCAATCTCAAGGCACAGTTGTAAATGTTATTAAAGTGTCAACAGTGTGTATTGTAGTTATCAAATATAGGGTTTTAGATCTAAAGACATTTTTCACTTATTTCAACACCTCATGTGACGTGAAGATGGCTTTTTGTGTTCGCAATTTTTTCTGTATGTGACAGATTGTAACAATTTCTTGTGAAATTATCAGTGTTCAAGAGGAAATTGTACAATATATGTAAATTTACTGAGCATTTTACAGTTGTTGCAATGATAAATTTTCATTATCATAGGTGTTTCTCAGAGATGTCGTCTGCCTTTCATCTATTCAAGTCAGATCTACTGCCATCTGTAGGGGCTAACATAAAGTTGTGCAAATGTATTTTTGACCGTGGTGTAAGTAGATGCAGTTGAATATATTTTTTAATGTTTCACTTGTTTCAGTGTACAAATGTTCTTCTTCACAAAATGCAATTATAAAAGTAAAATTTCATACAAAATTACACACAATTCTTGAGTAAAATAGAGCAACAAAACACATCTTAAATAACTTAAAGGGGACCTATTATGCAAAATTCATGTTTTTTACTTCCATTTGGATATCTATTACTTCTCGAAACAGTTTTTTGACAATAAGTAAATGTTTTCTTGTGTCTGCAAAACAACCTGTTTCAAAAACCTTGGGATTGTCGCATCACAATCCCCGTTACCTAGCAACCCCAAGCCGAGCCCAGCTTCTCACTTAGCAACCCAAGTGGAGCTCCACCCACTTCATTAAAACAAGACTGTCACATTTGTTCTGCTGGTTTTACTGCTAAACAATGACTGATGGAAAAGGAAAATGTTTCGTTATCGGCTGCGTTATAGAGCATGTGTCTATACTGCCGCTGCCTGACCCGCTACCTGATTGCCACTCTCCTACTTGACAGATGTCGCTTCGGAACCTTTAAGTGCCCCTGTCCCAAAGTCAGAATCCCCAGAGTTTGAATTAATAACAATATAAATGTGCATCAGATCTACAGCATTTACTCCTTCAGTGAGTTTTAATGTTTTTTAATGTAGTGCATTAGTGGGGTGTCAGGTGTTGGGGGGGGCGTGGCCAACAGCAGCTTATTTGCATAATAGTGAAGTAGCCCTAAATCGGCTCATTCTGAAATTAGCTCAATCAAAACAGGCAGAACTGATCAGATGAAATCGCAATGTATGAGAATGATTTTGTGTATTAAATGTAATGAACATGTTTTGTATAGTCCACAGACTTATCCTGGCTTGTTCAAGGAAGCACAATAGGTCCTCTTTAAATAAATCACAATAATTTACCCCCATACCCCTTTCTCATTTCAAATGTATATATGTAAAAAAATCGAATCCAAAAAACAAGTGCAAATATCATCAACCTTGAATAATATTATTTAATTGTTTAAAAAATCCTATTATTTTCACTTTGTTTTCTTAAAATAATAGACAGTCAACTAGATCATCATCTAGATCATTTTATAGTTTACTCCAAATACTAAAACTACTACTATTTAAGTTATCCTGCATAATAACTTTTAAAGTCAAATTCCCTACTTTAGTCTTCATCACAGGATCCTAATATAACAAAAATCTAGAAATTATTTGGCAATAATTTATTTCAAGCTTTATGTATAACTAAAGAGATTTTTAAATGCACCATCCTTTAAACTTCAACATATGTCACTTAAAAAGATTGTTGGTGTATTCTTTCACGTATGAAGTTGTAGCTAAATAATTAACTTTAGAGCCTAATAAACTCTTGAATGCAGAGAATCTAGTTGTGGCTGAACAAAAACCTGACAAGGCAAATGGATCATTTAAGTATGACTCTGTAGCTACTTATAAAAGCAGAAACAGAAAAGAACAGAAAGTGCCCATGAGCACATGAGCACTTTCTTATTTATGGCACAATCAGATGTGTTGCACTCATTTGTTACTCCAGACATACATCCATGTTCTTTACTCACTTTTTCATTGAGGGTTGAGTACAGCCATTGCATGTTTCCGGTCTGATGGAGGAAACATTTGCATGCAACCTTCTTACTGTGAGGCAACAGCTCTAATCGGTGTTCCAACAGTGATTATATCTTCATTCTCTTATTGATCCAGAGCAGAATAAATCAGTTTGTGCTTTACATGTAATTAAAATACATCTTTAAGCTGCAAAGAATTGTTGTGCCTTATAAGTTCTTACTGTATTGTAGAACCATGTAAAATCAGTACAAGAATAAGTGGTGCAAATCACCTAAATTCACATACTGACTGGCTTCTTGTGGGAGGAAAGTGTTGCATTATGTGTTTTTGCATTATCTCTGATCCGTACACAGCTGCCCATTATACCCTGAACTTCAGTGACAGATGGCACAGAGACTAGGCACAACAGAAGTTCAAAAAAGTGAAGTAAAACATGATCACGCGAATACAACAATATGCTAACTTTGGCAAAACCACAAAGCAATTCTTTACAATAAAACTGTGATGCCCAGTGCTCATGATGTTTTTATTAGTTCCAAAAGGAGAAGAAGGACTGAAGGGTCAAATCTTATTTCTCTTTTTCTGAAATGAAACAAAAATAAAAAAAATTTAAAAATCACATTAATTTGTAGTTGCATGCTTGAAAAATACAGGAGGTGTATTAGTTTCAATAGCTTCACCATTTCATTGCATATTAGTCTTAAAGTGACACAAAAAGAACAGGCATGTCCTAATATTGTTGCTCCAACACTCTCAAATGTCTGTCTTTAAATTGCAGCAGCAAATTGGGAAAAATGAACGGGGCACCAGTTGTAAAGTTCATGTCACTAACTTTATTTTGTTATTTACCTCACTTTCCCTACACTTTGCACATCTTTGCTAAATGTTATATCTACATGTTTAATGTTAAATCCGAATGTTAAAAGTTACATGTTTGATTTTGATATTTAGAAATAGGAATGCAGCTTTTGCCGTGACGTCATTACATCTTGTACCTGTGGTACAACAGTTTGAGGTGCAGCTTGCACACCTGCTACAAATGCAAGCTTGATGTCTTGCAGAAAAGCTGCTATCGTCCAGTGGCTAACAGCTAACATCTACGAGTGGCTGGAAGACACCAGCGGATGTTAGCTTTATATAATACAACAATCCACTGTACCACAAGTACCATCTACACTGTTTTCAATGAACAGGCTTTAAATTTAAATTTCCAAATTAACAGATAGCGTAACGCACTCACTTCTTTCTAGCAGCCACTGAATGATGATGACATGACAAAGGTCACGTTCCAACCACAAAAGCCACATTCCACCCCTAAATATCTAAATCAAACATTTAGATTTACCATTGAACTTTTAGATATAAGTTTTAATCAGTTAAAAATGCTTGATTATGAAAAAAGTTTGATCTAGTATTTTACAATCAGAAAGTGAGCTAAATCGTGAAAATGGATAATAATGAAAAGACACAAACAGACTTGGTGTTGATTGTCAATATTTGCGTGGTTATCATTTGACATTAAGTTGTGACCTTTTTGAGGGAAAGTGAAAAAAAACAACCAACTTTCTGAATTAGTGGACAAGAAAAGGTTTAGAGTGGGAGTTGATGATGTTACCATCCAGTAATCAAAAAGTTTCTAAGAACATATGTTCTGTTTTGGGTAGTTCTGAGGTTTTCTGAGGAAACATGAGCATTATTTGCAAATAAAATGCAAATGCTTGGAAATTGAAAATGAGTCAGTATGTAAATTTCATCTTTCTGCTTTTTGTCTCATATACCAGCTACCATATCACATAATTAGCACTTTGTGTATTTGAACAGTGATTTATTTGATACAGTTCTCTTATGGCTAATTGGATTAGTTATCATTTTAAAATATGATGAATGACAAGTGTAACACACAACCATATATTATTACATGTCTTATATTTTGACCTCTTTTGAAGCTTTGTTTTAGTCGTTTTGGTTTTTTTTTCATTTGTTTTTGCTCAAACGAGTCCCTACCTGATAGTCTATCTGCTTTGTTTGCAGTAAACAGTGCATTTCACACATATAATTGCCATCTGCTTTATCGCCTTTCTTCACAGCCTGACGTCTTTGGGGAATTCGGTAAATGTGCTTGTTTTAAAGGAATGGATTGAAATAATGAAGAAGCTGTAAATGTGGCAAAATATCAGGCGACTGAAATACTATGATAGTTTGTGGGGGGGGTTTTATATGCTGAAAACTTTTCTTGTGTTTGGTTATTTTGTGGTTTAAAAAGCACTACTTTGTTAGAACAGAAAGATGTATTTGATTTTTATTTGTTGGATCAATCTCATGAGGCGAATCTTTGCATTACCCATGTTTGATGGTGAGAAGTCCTCCAGAAGAGAAGAAAGAGCAGACATCGTGTATTTCTACTGAGAACAAAGACAGTAGCCAACAACAGCGACCCAACTAGTATTCAAAATTTGAATACGAATTTGAATTTTTATTGTTTTTAAATGCAGTAAAAACTAAAACTGTGCCAACTCAAGCTGGTAAAGCAAGAAAACAAGATACACATTACCAGAAAATATCTGCGGTATTAATAATTAAACTGAAGGCAGCTGAACTTTACTTTTTTTGATTTTCTTGGAGATAATTTGTTTCTCATTCGAAGAGTTTTCTCAATTCAAAACTGAAAGGAGCGGAGTTTCAGGTTTGCAACATTCGAACACTTGAAACCCGACACCTTTCAGTTTAGAACTAAGAAAGCCCCTCAAATAAGAAGCAAAATGTCTTCCAAAAAAAAGGACAACCATGTTCTGAATGAGTGAGTATATATGCATACGCCACAATATAAAAGGCTGACAAATGGAGACAAAAGAATGAATGATGAAGTGATGAATTGAGCATTTGATGGCCTAATTAAAAACCATCATTCCTTCAAGAAATGCAAATATCCTGCCAAATTTTTAAAGAATGATCTCTTATGATCTGTTAGCACTCTCAGCTTGTATTGCGAATGACTCTCAGCTACTACCACACCAAATCTTGGCTCGGTAGCTGCAAAACTGAACGAGTTCTAGCCATTTTTGTGTTTGCAGATCAAACTTCTTCATACATGACTGTGTGCCTTATATGGTGATGGGCAGTAATAAATACATTTTATTATATCAATTTATTTTAATACACAAGTGGCAAGTGGGAGTATCTCTGGTTTGGCCTGGACAGGTTTCACTCTGTCATCTTCAAACTCATTCATTCATTCCTCACGCAGCCAGGTCATTTGTCTGGAGGCTTGATATTGGCTGAGAGGATTTAAACATTTTGTCTAACACAAGGCTAAGACAGACCCCCAATCATCCTCACAATTTGTGCCCCGAAGGTCACTTTTGGTTTCTGTGAACGCAATATAAGAAAGATACTGGTGAAGTGATTTGTGCAAAAAAGGTGCTGACACCCTAATATTTTCACAATAAATCTAAAGTAGGCCTCGAATCCCGAAAACAAGAAAGCAGTTACTAAAAATGATGTGTGCTGTTTAAAGCATCATAACTTGGCTCAAAATGAGACAGTGTTGTAATATTTCACGTCAGCCTCTAGAGGACAGTGTAAAACAGGTTAAAAAGATCACGATAAAGCCCATAATATAAGCCTCCTGTAAAGTCTGTCAGAAATTAGCACATTTTTATGTCACGTTTTTATTTTTACAGTTCAACTTTCATACACACCTAACAGAAACACACACAGTTTGCTGTTATCTAGAACGCTTTGATTGGTGGAAGATGGCCGTGTTCATCCACATGATATCGTTTCTTATTGAGGTGATTTATGGAGCATTTTGTGAGGAGCAGAATACTCAGCGAGGCAACCACATGACAAGTTTCAAAGAGAGGAAAACATCACACAGACTGTTGTCATAACAACATATTGCAATGTACACCGAGTGCCATCTGGTAGGAGATTTTTGAGACACATCAAGAGGATGAGCCGATGGGTAATTATTTCCCAGGAATAAGAATTAGACTGAATGATACAAACGCGGCTCTGAAAAGGCAGCGATAATAAAGTTTATGGGGGGGAGATTGGAGGGAAGTTTTGGCCGAGGATTTGACAGCAGATGAGGTCAAACCCAGTGGCGCTCAGACAGGAGGCAGAAATATGAGAAGTTCAGCGGAAATATGTGTCTGTTTCATGAAATCTATAAAAAGGAATTGAAAGTAGCAGTTAGGAGATCAGGGAAAGAAGTTTCGTGTTGCTCAACGTTCTTTGAGCCGCGTGTCCTAATTTATGGCTGTTAGCAGCTCAAACACAAATTAATCACACACATTAATCTGTATTCAATCCCGGCTCAGACTGACCTTGAGCGTTTCACCTGAAGTATGCGCTTTGCATCCATTAAGTCAGTGTGATATAAAACCATCTCACAGCATCAGCGTGAAGTGTCTATTACCACAGTCTTATTTCCTGTTTATATGGCAACTGCCTCAACATCCTGTTTTTAATTACTTCTCTCCAGCAGCAGATGCTTCTCACAGCAACCTGCTGTGGATTACTCCCCTGAGAACTAATGTGCTGTGACAGACCCCACTTTTCCAATCAATAACTCGCCCTAAATCTGCCATCTCTCTGCCTGCCAAACACACTCCCACTTCTAATGGCACATCATTTTCTTTAAGGGGGTGTAATTGCGTACTGCGGAAAAGCTGCATAGCCCTCTCGGTTCCGACCACGCAGATACTGTAAAGGAAGGTAAAAAGTACAGAAACTGTAGCTCACAGGAAGTGATGTTAGGGGGGCTTTACACTGCTCTCAGTCTCGCCACCATCACATTTGAGAAAAAAAAAAAAAATTCACTTCCCTCTTTTGGCTTGTTACAGGCAGAGAGTTTCGACTAGCTCACTTTTGCTTCACAAACCTGTTGGGAGGTGAGCTGGGTCGCGATGTTTCTTTGATTTTGTTGGTAAGTGAAGTCTTTTACTGCCCAGACAGAGCTTCCTTAGTCTGTTTCAACTTTAAGAACGATGTCAGACATGTTCCACAGCTCCTCACTGAAAGCGTCTTTTGGTGCTGATTTCAATTTGTTTTTTAATCCTTTAGCTATTTCACTGCATCTTATGTTTTCGCGTTTCAAAATAAACTGTTTAGATTGTATAAAACATTACTGAAACGTGAAGAGGAAAATAAGAGATGCTAAAATGAAACGGTGACATCACAGAGCTCAAGTTTATCTTGCTTGCAATCTTCACGTTCACCAGCTTTAAATGTTTGTTTCTTGTTCATTTGAAGACATTTTAACGTAAAGACTCACCCAGACCTTTCACGGCCCACTGCTTTGTCTTTAACAGTCCAGCTGCACAGCTTTTTAAAAATAACCATGATAATCACCAACCAGAAGCTTCTGCAAACTGTAAAATATTTGCATATTTCGAGGCAGCACAGTTTCTATTTCAATCACAGAGCATCCTCAGGAAACCTCACTCCGCTTGCTGACCCAGAAATATGAACTGAGCCGACAGTGACAACCATAATGTCTACAAAGCTTGACTCTGTTGTGTTTATTGTTGTTTTTCTTTTAGATTTCACTCACTTGGACCAAATGCAGGATTATCTTCAATTTAAGTAAGTTGTTATTCACTCTATATGTGAGGTCTCCAAACAGCTGACAGATTAGCTTTGGAAAAATACAACTTGACCAGTCTTTTATTACTATTAAATAATAAAGTATTTTAGGCCCCTTATTTAGTTGAAAATAGCTATGAAATTCTCAAAAAGTAATCACTGAATATACATCTAATCACCAGATTAAGTCAACATGAGGTAAGATGGTCACCACAACTAAGTGACCATAGCAAACAAATATTGGGTTTAACTTAGATTTAACAGATATTGAGCTAAAATCTGATGTGGTAGTAGCTGGGAGTCATTTACAACACCTACTCTACATATAGCTCTATTTAAAACTTCAGCCTTTACTTTGAAGGGATGCTTGCCTAACATTCATTTATTTAATAATCAGTACACAACCTGTACTGTTTGTTGTTTCCCAGCTTTTTTTTTCTTTTCATTTTTCGAACAATAACAATAATTAGTTGTCAAATTAATACAAGGTTTAAATGATATGGAAATAATCCAGATATTCTCTATGAATTGTAAACACCAATCCAAAATATTTAGAGGCATAACTCTAAGTTTCAGACCAAGCTTTGTATTGTCAAGCCGTTAGCAGAAGATGTCAAAAAGTGGATGTGGATGTGCAAGGGTATTTAAGATATTTAAACCTAATGATTTAACAAATGCACATCTTTGTTTTGCTTTTCAGCATGAATGTATACTCCAACATGTCTGAGGAATCTTGGACTTCGGGGACAGAACAGGGTCCAATAGAGTACCGTGTGGCAGGCCTGGTCTTCTACAGCATCGTCTTCACCATAGGAGTCATAGTTAATTTCACTGCCTTATGGGTATTTGCTCTGACAACCAAGAAGAGAAACTCAGTCACTATCCACATGATAAACGTGGCGTTGGTGGACCTTACCTACATCCTGCTGCTTCCTTTCAGGATGGTTTACCTCCAACAGAACTATTGGCCTTTTGGAGACATTTTCTGCCGAATCATTGCAGCGCTGACCATTTTTTACCCCTGCATGGCTCTGTGGTTGTTCGCGCTGATCAGCACCGACCGCTACATGGCCATTGTGCAACCGAAGCATGGCAAGGAGTTGAGGAACGTCCCAAAGGCTGTGGTGGGCAGCCTGGGGGTGTGGCTGATAACTCTGGGAAGCAGCATACCGTTGCTCTTCTCTAAGGACGACCCCGATCGCAACTCGAACTTCACCACCTGCATCAAGATGCAAGACATCATCTTCATGCGCCACGACAACCTGGTCAACTTTGTTAGACTCATCTTCTTCTTCCTCGTGCCGATATGTATAATGATCGGCTGCTACGTCATCATTGTGGACAATCTAATCCACGGGCGCACCTCTAAACTCAAACCAAAAGTGAAGGAGAAGTCCATCCGGATCATCATCACGCTCATCATCCAAGTGCTGGTGTGCTTTGTGCCCTTTCACATCTGTTTGGTGCTCCGGTTGCTGGGAAACGGCGAAGACGGAGGGTTCAACACGTGGGCGGTGTTCACCACGTACCTGATGAATCTTAGCACGGTCCTGGACATCATCTTATACTACATCGTCTCCAAGCAGTTCCAGGACCGGGTGATCAGCGTGATCCTGTACAGGAACTACTTACGAAGCGTAAGGCGGAAGAGCCGGCACACGCACACAGGAAGCATCCGATCACTGAGCAACCTGACCAGCGCCATGATATGAAACTTCATGCCTGACCACTCACTCGGACTGTATCAGTTGTACATAATGTAACAGTGAATGCATCGTCGTGTACTGTAAGTGTAAACGATTACTTATCAAAAGGATCAAAAAACTGCTATTCATTTTCAGAGTTTAATTTACACTCACAGTATGTTGTGGCACAAACATCTGTGTTCAGAGCTGATTGACTCGCCCATGAGACCGGAGATGCTTGTGGGTTTTTTTTCTTTTTTTTTCTTTTGGACGACAAAACCTGCTTGTCTGTTGCTCTGGTGTGACACGTGCAGGTGAAAATACAGCTCACAGTCATTTTAAGATGCAGCCCAAGGCGGTCTCACTGCTTGCTGCTTGTTGTGCACAAACATCGAAACTCCCCTCACTATGTCAACCAGCGGAGATGAAACATGTCTGTCCGCCTCCACAGGAAACAACGGTGAGTTCTTAAAGGTTGCTGCTGTTGTTTGGTGGCTGTTTGAAGATCAGCCTCCGTAGCGCCTCAGTTCCACAGGGGCGATGTGAGCAAATATGACTGTGACTGTTGCATGATGTCACACGTGTGTTGAGTCAATTGTTTGCAATTTTATATTTGTCCAGCCTGGGCTAAAGACAAACCACCCGACAAGGAACGCAACACACACCACTAAAAGTTGTTTTAATTGAACTGGCCAGGTGATGGCAGCATGGCACAGTCAGATTTCATTCACCTGCTGGAGTTTTAAACACAGTACTTTTTAAAGTTTTCCAAAGTGGACAGTTTTAAAGTTTATTTGGCCTTTTTTCTTTCTTTTTTTTTTTCGGCTTTTTTTAAAGCATTCTACATTTCAGTTCACAAAAGCAGAATTTCAGCTTTCCCAGTTAACAACAGTCATAACAGCTTCCTCAAGCAGGAATCTGACGAAAGTGTGTTTATGGTGCAATGTGAATAGTATTGATTAGACGTTAAATGATTTAGTTGCTTGGAGTGCATTTACAGTAACATGCTCGAGAGATGTCAGAGAGGCTATTTACAAGATTTACTGCAACCTTAACCTTTAAACAGAAAAAAAACCTTTTCAACACGGGGACGTTTCAGTGTCAGGCCTCTGCTGCTGAAGGTAGAAGATGCAATTTGTTCCGAATGTCTTCCCCAAATAAAAGGCAAATATTGAATCAGAGTTGAATTTGTGAAATTTGTGTGTCACTGTGTGTATGGGTTTATGCACAAACTTCACTCAAGCTAAGAGTTGATTTGTGTCTGCCGCATCAACATGTAACTGACATGAATAGGAGTCCAAAATCACAAAATTTCAGAAAGTACATTTTAAAATCATTGAAAAACATGCCTGCTTTTCACAACCAAGCAGAAATACTGCAAATCTGAAAGCATGAACACAAAGTTAAAACCAAAGGACAGAAACCATTCATAAAGAGCAAAATATTACAAAATAAAAAAATGAAAGAGAAACCAGCATAAATTCAAGAAACACAACTATATTTTACAAAGAAACACCAACAAAACAAAAAACACAGCAAATCTGACAACAAAAGATAAGTTCAAAGACTTCATAATTCTACAAAAAAACATCCACGGAACAAGAAAAAGAGGGTTTATCAGAAACAAAGAAGATGAATCAAAGCCTAAGTGAAGATTCTGTGTAATTTCTGAGAGTGTTTTTTTTTTTTTTTTTCAAAGGCAAATAAATAGTTTTCTATTCTAGAAAATGGTTTGGGCTTGAATTCAGCTCACATAAACAGAGCAACTGCAGTTTAAAGCTGTTAAGTCTGTACTTTTTGGGTTGAATCGAGCAAAATGTCTTATAAAAAAAAGAAAATAAGTCCTTTTTAAAAATAACTGTTAAGATTTACCATTCATGATGAAATCTAAACCAACATGAATTGATGTAATTTGCTGACTTCCTGAAAGAGACCTTTTCTTTCTAGTATTTTATAATAAAAAAAATTAACAAATTATTGTATTCAACTGAGTGAAACTTGACTGTATGCACATGTAGCTTCACTTGGCTGTACTGGACTGAACTGTATTTGAATTGCATTGAACTGAATTGGAATAAATTCAAAATAGTTTTTTTTATTTTTTTATTTTTTAAGCATCCTGGAATTGCTTTGTTGCCAGTAACCTGAACTGAGCTGTCAAAAACTGCAAACATCCTATCACTTCAGAGACCATGACAGTCACACACATCAACATGGCATAAAAGAACAAAATCAAAACATATAATGGACAAAATATAGCTTTTCTTCTCTACATTTCCTATAAATCCTATTTTGTGCCCGGTTTTATGGCATTTTTTTCAGTGCTGTCGGTGTTTTACACCTCAGAGCTGCCATCCCCACACAGTTTGGACCTGTAAGTTAGAACATCCATGTTATGTGGTGTCTCTCTAAGTTAGACAGTTGGACGGCTGGAAGCAATACTGCAGCTAAAGTTGGGTTTTTATTTCAGAATCAGATCAGGTCTATCTTTTGAGACTAGAAAACATCTTGTTGCTGCCACATTTTTGTCCATCCTGGACTATGGAGACATAATTTATATGCAAGCATCTTCCCACTGGTTGCATATGTCGGAGTCTGGATATCACGGGGCCTTATGTTTTATAACCAGTCTTGGATCCCTTACACACCACTGTGTTCTGTATGCTCGCATTGGATGGACAGCTTTATCCACCCACAGATTCTGTCATTGGCATAATTTTATTTACAAAGCCATTTTGGGTTTAGTTCCCTCTTATCTGGGTTCTGATTATTTAATTTTATTAACTGTACTAATTGTTCAAACAGATTATGGCAAAAACTCCTTCCAGTTTGCTGCTCCTTCAGACTGGAATCAGCTGCAGAAAAACTTAAAGTTGAAGGAGTTGGTCTTTTTGAATGTTTTTAAGACCATTCTTAAAGATTTTTTAAATGAAGCATCCGTTTGTAGATGTTTTAACTTATACCATAGTTCTTAGTTTTCTGGGTGAATTATTTTTTAATTTTTTTTTGCTTTTTTTTAAAGCAATTATCTCTTGCTTTGTATTTTTTTGTTTTTTTTTTATTCCTGGTATTTATTAATATGTACTTTAACTGCGTTGTGATTACTGGGGTTTTTATGTTTTGTAACATTTGTGTGCTGCTGTAATTCTTGGCCAGGTCTCTTGTGAAAAAGAGATTTTTAATCTTAATGAGATCTACCTGGGTGGATGGATGGATGGATGGAAATCTCCCTGGTTAAATAAAAGTTAATAATAATAATAATAAAAATAATAATAAGCATGTTTCCTGGCAATGCACAAAACAAGCTGATCGGTGACAAACGCGACTAAATGAAATGCACAGCAACGAGCAATTTTGGTAAGAGATTCTGGTTTCTTACTACATTTTACATTAACGCAATTTATGTGAGAAGGAACTTTAAGCAAGCTCAGTGATTACTGCAACAGGCCACGGAGAGGTCAGTCTGCACCAGGTCCAGATGATATTTGGCTGAAGACGAAGGTCACTCTGCGTGTGTGATACAGAGGGGATAGATTTACTTTGTGTTAAATAAGAGAAGGCAGACTACAACATTTCCATTTCATGTGGAATACTGGGAAGTACACTCCATCATATGCTGATAGGTTTATTAGCCGGTGGACTGCAAGCGGATTTATATCCAAGAAGTCAAAGGTCGAATGAAACATCAGAGGGTCGTCTATCTGTCCCACCTGTTAGACATAAAAGAAAAAGCAGGCACACTGCTCAAAGCAACTGGCATTTAAAACAATTAAGTTTCCTGTCAAGTCCCTGTGATGAATTATCCGGAAGCTTTACCCGCTGTAATTCTAAATCTTCCCAACAAGTGCCTTTGTTGTAGAGAAATTAATGAAAACAAGATTGTCTTTCATAGGAGCTGATCTAACAGCGCGACAGCCAGCTGCTCTTCTTTGGGAATAAAAAAAAAAAAACAGTCAGCATTAAACATAGCTCACACAAAGTACTTCTTCTTTTTTTTTTTTTTCCACCACTCGTGTGGAAAACAAATCAGGCGGCAGGCGCAGTGGCCATCTGTTTTGTTATTTGATATGTGTGAATACATGTTGTAATGACTTTGTTTGTGAATCGCTCTGCACGGCGGAACACACGAGAGCTCTCGAAGTGCTGGAGTGTTCAAAGCTAATCATATAATTGGACACAATAGTCGATGACAAATGGAGACGCTCTGAGCCAGCCAGCTGGGGAAGTGAATATGTAATCATTGTAAAATCATATCATTTTTGCATATTTGAAGACAGCTTAATAGAGTTTGCGTGTCGGTGCGCCGTCGAATGATGATCAGAGACAGTGTTGCAGCGTTTGTTTTTCCAAGTCCTACTTTGTTAGAGCTATTTATCTTTCTCTTGATTAAAAGTGTTTCTCAAGAGTTTGTCTCTTCTGTTTGTTTGGGCTCCGTTACTTGGTGAGTGTTGAAACAGACTTGTGGAAAACGGATCCCTCAGAGTTTCAAAGGAGAGTATCAAAAAGAAATAAACAGCCAGCAGCAATTATTCCAAAATTCTTCTATATATATTCATGCACAGTATAAATATTTACCTATATTTAGCAGGACCAAAACCTTTCTAAACATTGGCAGTGAAACAGTATGACAGTCCAGGGTTCCTGCATATTTCTTCTTTTAAAACTCCACACTTTTCAAAAACTAAAGTTTTCAGATTTTTCCAATTGGTTTGTCCTCACAAGATAGATAGTGGGAATGACACTTATGGCAAAAAAACAAAAGAATTTATGTTCTTAATCACCCAATTAAAGTGTGTTTTAAAACAATGTGGTTCATTTAGTAAAACTTAGTTCCAGTTCAGAATAAAGTAGAAAAAACAGCAAATCCATGTTCATCTTTTACATAAATATCTAAAACATATGCAATTTTTTGAGCAATTTATTTTAGTAATTAAAATGGATATGTTTTAGTAAATAGAATAGGTAAGGGGTCACCAGTAAAGTTTTCTTAGGGGCTGGAACCTTTCTTAGCAGACTCTCCAGGAGCTGGACTTTCATTCAGAAAATAATAACAATAACAATGAACTAATAATCTGAAAAAATATTTAGATATAATTAGCCTGTTTAATTTTATATCCTGTTATATTTACCTCCACAGTCATAGACCCTGCAGATATTTATTTGTGTGTTTTTAATCTATATCCATTCTGGATACTGGTGGATAATGTTTGTAGGAAACAGGAAGCAAAACCTTTTATTAATGGTCAGGGAAGAAAAATGTGACACTCCAGTAGCCACAAATGTAAATCTGACCAGGAAAACCACAGCTTTAATAAATTAGAACACCTCCCACCCCAGCAGGCCAGGAAAGGCCCCAAACGGGCCACTTATGGCCTGTGGACCACCAGTTGATAAAAGCTGGAATTGGGCATAAAGTCTGAAAACACAAATTTTCCATTTTTTTTTATTAACTGCTTTTTTGCGGTTTGTGAAAGTGTTTTTGCCTGTGTCTCCAAGTGTGTATTGTTTGTCTGTCATGTTAGCAAAATATCTCATAAAACAATTGACAGATTTTAATGAGTCTTTTAAAAAGTAATTACAGCTTGTACATCTAGAACTGATTAACTTTAGAAATGAGTCCAATTCAAGATGGCTGCCACAGATAATTGACCTTAATCAACAGAAAAAAGACTATAAGCCAGTCAAATATACAGATACTGAGCTAAAGATTGATGTAGCAGTAGCTGACAGAGATTCAGAAAAGATACTTACAAATCTCGAGAGATCTTACGATATTACATGAGATAATATTATTTTCAAGATTTGACTAAAACCACTCTAATTTTGTCATTTCTCAACATAGTTTAAAGCTCTGACACGAAAGGCAATGAGTGGTACACATTTCCTCAAGGAATGTCATGCTTTTAATTCCTTTCTCTTGTTTTTAATACTTATTCAGAACTGGAAAATAATAAAAAATAATTTTATACTTTACTGTTAGAAACCTGCAAATAGATTGTAACAGAGGTGTTAAATGATTCAAACCTACAGTTCAAACCGAATGTGCCACAGTTTTGGTTGAGCCACGGCTCCCCACACTTTTACCATTAGTCATCATATTGTTCCAATTAGAGCGCACAAGAACATGAAAGAGGGCCTATAATGTTATATAGATACAGTACATCTCAGCTGGGTCTCCTGGTCTACTGTAAGGCATTAGCAGCGAGCAGCTGCCTGCATTTACATCCTTTACTGTTTCTCTCAGGGCACATTAATACACCCAACCTCTCCCCTGGTAAACTTTACAATAGGATGTTGAAGAATACTTCTGGACCGCCATAGGAAATGAGAGGCACATGTGCGTACATGCAGGTTTGTAGCACCCCTCCCCTCACCCCCTCCTGCGATGCCGAGCTTAAGAGCTGCACGATGAGACTAATGGATTCCTTTTGTGGCCAAAACTAGGTTAAGCACATGATCTATTGTTTTTATCTGTGTTAGATGCATAATGATACCTCACAGAGGTGGTGTTAAGGATTTTTCAGAGGCTGTCTGCTTCTACATTGTGTTTTGTCTCTATTAGAAGGAGATAATCTGCTGCAAGAGTTTCAAACGCTACTAAACTTACTCCAATTGACCCTGTGCTCAGCAGTGAATGGGGGAAAAGAGGAAATGTATGGCCTTGATTACAACTCTGCATCTTTTTTAGCAGATAGTTCTGTTGCTGATTCACACACACACATAGTCAGCCACCATTAGCACATATAAATAATGTAAGACTCCTCATTTCTCTCTGTGTTTTTTTTTTCCAGCTCTATGCTCAGCTAAGTGCCTGTGCAGAAACCTTGGCCTCCTCCTTGTCGTTGTTCTCTGTAGATCAGATTTATTTTAAGTCCGTTTAGCAGCACGTTCTCCATAGTCAGATGCAAGTGGGGAGGTGTTTAATTGTATCATGTGAAGTGGAATAGGAGCTCCGGCAGGGACTGTGTCAAGATGTGTTAAAAATTAATCCGCTCCCACTTGACTTTCTGTATGATCCAATGTATTGTAAGGGAACGGAATGAGAAAGCAACGTTGCAGACAGTGAGGAGACAGGCTCCCGGATGTGAGCTCAGGCAGGTTGTGAAAACATGCGATGACACTATCAGGGGATTCAACTGTATGGTGTTTCTCCGAGGCCACAGAGCAGAACTGGATGTAAAGTGAGACGCACTCATTTCAGCCTGTAAGCTTGTATACGGGAGTTAGAGGAATGGATGCGTGTGTATTTATGTGAGGGTCTAAATTCGAGCATATGGTTTGAGCCTGTGTTTGTGTGTTTGTGTGAGGAGGAAGAGCTTTATGGGAGGAGGAAGACAGAGAAAAAAGAAGGAATGGATGAAAGCATGAGAAAAGCCGTTCTCTTCCTCTGTGTGCACGTCACGTCTGCTCTGCCTGAGCTCAATTACAGGATTGATACTCAGAGAGGAAACTTCATCATGTCGTACAGATGTCTTCACTAGAAAAAAAGCAGGGGGGGGGCGATGTATGTTACCATTTAACAAGACATGGTCTGTGCTGGTTCGAAACAAACTCAATGAGAAACAGTTGGAATATATGTTTTATTAAGTGGGTGAGTGCAAGCATATATAGGAAATACATACTGAAGACTAGAGCACGCTGTGTATGATAAAACAAAAAGAACAAAGTAAATAAAAACACTGATTGGGGGAAAAAAAACGCAATAGGAAAACAGAAATCCCATCATCAAAACCAAAAACTCTCACATTAAACATAAAACAGCACAAAAAAATGACAATGTGTTACAAACAGAAACCCTAAAAAACTCAAATTAATTTGTTATAATTCCGTTTAAACTCATTTAATTCCATTAATTCAATTCCATCCACCCATTTTCTATAGGCCAACCTTTTTATTCCTGAGGTGTTTTTATTTTAGACCAAGCGTCTCGCCTTCTCTTGTTGTTGGGAACTGAAGGCAGAGGGACCCGATTTATGGGAGGTGCCATGTTGTGTTTTTAGGACCAGACTCTGTGCAGTTGGGATGTCTCCTTTCCTGCACACAATCACAGTGTTACACGACTTTTATTTTAAGCATGACATAACTAACTACAGCTAAACGAATTAGAAAAATGAATATTTGGACATAAAGCAGAAAAAGGAAAGAGATATGTGAATCAACAAGGGTCAACATCTGAAAAAAAGTCTGAGGTGTACTTTTTTTTTGTTTGTTTTTTTTCAAAGGGCAAATTTATGTTCAGGGGACGGACTTGAAACTTGTACTGGACTCATCCTACAGGGAAGCTGGTCTTGTTCCCGCTTCAGCTCCCAGCTTCCGGTGGGAGGTCTATATATACGGGTTATGGATTAATCCTGTTTAGGACCTCTGCTCTTTCATGTCTGTGCTGGTCCCAGCACCCTGGACAGGTCTCCATCCCTTCACAAGACCAACACAGAGACGCAGAAGATGAACAATCATGTACGCTCACAGTGTCACCTAAGTTTAGGTCGGAACCATCAGTTTTCCTAACATGCATGTTTTGAACTGTGGAAGGAAACCAGAGAACCCAGAGAAAACCCATGCATTCACATGGGGAACATGCAAACGCTATACAAAAAAAACACCGCTGACTTTCAAACCCAGAACCTTCATGCTGTGAGACAACAGCACAAATCAGCACATGACTCTACAGCCCTATAATAAATCTGTTAATTCCAGTTCAGCCTTTATAATTCAGGTTAACTCTATTCAAACTACTTAAAAGGTGAATTTAATTAATGCTGTTGAAATTTTGTAAGACAAAGGTTTTATAATAGTCACTTTTAAAAAGTAGCTAAACTTGAAAAGTTATATGATGACAACAATTTCTTCAGTTTAACTCAGTTTAACTCTGCAGGCAATAGAGAAGAGAATAATTCCCATATAACAAGAAGAGACATGTTATAGTATCGCAGAAAAACACACAAATAACTATACCATAGAATCCAAAAAACATATTTTATGAAACATAAAAAGACCCAACAGAAAGCTGTTCAGAAAGCATAATGACAAAAAACAAAAAACAAGACATTTCAGAAAATTAACCATTTCTCATATAAATCACGTAAAATGTAACAAGAAAACCAGTGTATCAGAAAACCACACACTGTGACAGAGGATGCAACATAATTCAAACAGCAAATACTCTCAATGTGCAGATGTTCCAAAAATTCTACAACAGTTTATAAAACACACACATGCAACCACAACTATGCCAAACACATAAATAAATAATTTAAAGAAACCAACAAATAAGAAAAAACATATATACCTGAAAATATTCAGATATATAGCTTTTATACACAATTTAGAAGACTTTCTTGTATTTTAAATTGTGAGATGTTTCATTTTTGTGATGCTGATGTGTTTTCCGTTGTTGCTTGTTCTTTAAAAAAAAGGGTCTACATTGCAAACTTTTAGTTCTACTTGTGGTTTTTGCTGCTGCGTTTGTCACCTCGGGGCTTCCGTACAGGAGACAGCTGACAGACAGGAGAACGAATGAGGCTTCGATGGAGACTTTAACAATTGTGCTGAGCAAATTAATCCGAAACAATAACTTGTAAACAATAATACTCTTTCAGTGAGCCATTCAGCTCCATCATAGTAAACATCTTTTATAACCCAGACAGCTCTATAAAGTGCTTTAGGCATCATTGGGCACAGCCGTCATTAGTCAGTGCCTGTGTGTACATGTGAATAAAGCACCATGTTGGTGATGCTGCACAGACACAAGCCCACATCTATTTTACACTGTTTCATTTCAAACGTGACACAAGCGGAGAACACACTCCACAACAATGGCCGTGTTTTGCTTTAATTTGATTAGGTTTTGTCTCAGCAAATGCCAAGTCCTGTTTCGCCTCAAGAACATATCTCTTAATCACGTTCCATCCAGGCAGTGTCTTTCATCTAAATCTCACAGCCGTGGCTCGCACCCAACTTTATTCTGCTGAAAGGTATGGAAAAAAAAAAGAAGAAGAAGCACACACGCAGACAGACACACACACCCACACACATGCACACACGTACACACACAAACACATCCAACAAGGGGGAATAAAACGACAAAAGCCTACCTCTCATCTCTGTCACATGAAGTGATGTTTTGTGTTTTGTGCACTAAATGTGTGTATGTGTGTGTGTGTGTGTGTGTGTGTGCGTGTGTGTGTCTGCAGGGCTCAGATCCATGTTGTTTGGTTTTGCTTCTCCATTAAGAGAGCTGTAAAGGAGAGGGAACAGATGGCTGCTGGCCCGCTCTGTCCTGCATCCTCTCACAACTGCCACACTTCCTGTGCGTCCATTAATCTTCTCTCACTAGTCCTGCAGCACAACTTTATTAAAACAACTCAGGAGAGAGCGAACAACAAGCCCGCGCAGCTGTCAGGAGCAAAAGACAAAACCATTCGTCCACAGAAGAACGGCCTCGCATTTCCAGACGCATCTGTAAAGCAGCTCGAGTAGAGTCGGTTGTTTTGGTTTCCTTTTAAGCAGACTCGCAGTCATCGAGGAACAATAAAAGCTCATTAGAACGCGTCTGGAGCTGCTGCTGCAGTTCATTCATAGCTTGTCAAAGTTAAATTTGAAAGGTTCAAGAGGCTTCCACTGTTTCTTTCTGCCCCAGAGACTGCTGGGAAATGCTGTGCAAAAATGAAAGCTTGGCATGAGTGCAAGCTTGGACTGCAGAGAATGCCACACACAGAAATCTTGAAGCAATATCGCACTGGGCTGGAGACTAGTTGGAGACTCAAAATTGTGTGAAAATAAATAAATGCTCAGTTGCCGTCTCATTGAATTCTGAGTGCTTGCATCCAAGCAACTAACGCGTCATGCAGCTGCATTTTGCGCAGGTTCTTTTTTAAAATAAAGGTTTCTTTGTATGTGCAGACTGTACAAATCTGGATTCTAGACAAGGTTGAGTTAGGTCTAACGAAGTACACTCTTGAAATAAAGGCAGGCAGATTTGGAACAGTATTTTAATAATTATGTTTCATGATCGGTTCGGTTTTTTTAGACCTGGACATTCAAGGCTGTAGAAAGTTTTCTGTCAGAAGGAGAGCTTCCGTGCAGGTGTCAAAATTTTGGCCAATGTGCATTTTTCCTATTTCATAAAATATAACAATAATTGTTTTACTTAAAGAAAGATACGTTTTAAAACAATCTTAGAACAACTTTAACGCAAAAAATAGTATTCTCGCTTCCAAAACACTAAATTTTGGGCAACAGGAAGCTGGTTGCAGCTGTATCTTCATATTCCCTCTTGGTATTTGAATACATATGCACAGGCATGGCCAATTGACAAGTTTTTAAAAGCGATTAGTATTGGTAGATTAAAACTGATAGGCTGATATATCAGTCTATTTTCTTTGTGAAGGCCAGTCGCCAGCAGTTGCAGCCCAGTGGCCTAGAGGTAGTATCTCACTGGGCTGTGGCTGTTCCAATCACAAACACAACTTGCAAAGCAGCTTCAAAAATATCTTGAAACAACAGTGAGGGTTCTTAATGTCCTCACAAGTTGCAGGGTGTCCCCTTTGTATTGCTGGATTGTTGAACTTGAGAGGTAGTTTTCCTCTCAAAATAATTGTAGAGTTGTCACTGACATCTGGAACTTTTCTCAAATTGTTTGGCTGTATTTTCTTTGTCAATATGTTTGTAGATTCTGGTAAATTTGGTCTCAGATTTCTCTAGGACTTTGTGTGTACATGTCGCTCAGAGGGATGCTAAGTGAACATGTGTGTATTTTCTCACAATTTTGTGTCTTGAAAAGGCCCTCGACAGTCTCAGCCCAGTTAGATGCCACCTTGTCTGCCTGAAGTGCTAAACTTTTAGAAATCCCGCTTTTATTTACTTAATAATAATGTGCAATAAAAAAAATTAATAAGCATAATTACCCGATGCCTCATTCTGTTGACCTGTCTAGTTTCGAGCACACAAGAAAATATATGACTATTCATGCCCTCTGTGCAAATTTGCATGTTGCTTTCTGTCATGACAAACATTTCATACACATAAAAAAAAAACCACACAGCTCTGTTTGTCCCTGCTCTCTGTGTCCATAACAGTCTGTGGCTAAATTGAAAAATCAATTTTCATTTAAATTATTGTAATGAAAAAAGAAAGAAAGAAAGAAAAAATAAAAAAAAAAACCTTCAGAAGCCAGCGATAAAAGAAAAAGAAGATGNGGGGGGGGGGGGAGAAACCTTCTTCCTCTAGATCCCCTTTAATTGGAAAGTCATTTCTTCAGGGTATTCTAATGGTTCTGAGAGAAGATTGCAAAATAAAGTTGATGAGTTGGGGTGGGGTGGAGGGGGGAGGGTTAATAGTGTGTGCTTGTGTTTGTGTGTGTCCCACTGACCCTGTGTGTTTTATTTGCTCCGACGTGCAGCGCTCTTCCCACCACCGCCTCCGCCTCCTCCCTCCCTCCCTTATGACAGAGGCACCAAATGAAGACTAATCCAGCGGGCTCACACACACTCAGACCTACACTCCCTCATGCCTTTGGTCACTCTCTTCATCCGTCTCCTATGTGTGTGTGTGTGTGTGTGTGTGTGTGTGTGTGGAGAGAGAGGGGGGGGGAGTGGGTGGTAGGTAGGGAGTGTCCTGGGATCTTGGGTCGAACTAAATTAACCATCCCTCGCTCACAATTGTAGAAATGTAATTGACTTAATACATCCAACCCCGGTGATTTGAATACTCGGGCTGGGAGGGCTTTTTACATCAAACCTTTCAGACGTCACTTCAGACGTGAAGCAGCTCTGTAGTCTGATGTTGTTTTGATGGATCAGGTCATAAAGTGGCTGCTGAAAGTGCTTAAGTAAGCTTTGTGGTCCCAGACTATTGTAAGAAGAGTAACCGACGCTGGAATGTGCCTTTAATTATTTAACTCGCTTTACTAATGTTTACTGAAATGACTGGGCAGTTCAATTGAAGTTATTTTTATTGATGCTTTAAAATCTTTCTTTTCTTACTTCATTTGAGCCCTGGTGTTCTGTAATAAAGTCACTGTCATGTAGAAGCAGCAGCTCCCCTCAGTTCATCTGAGCTCACAACTTTCATTCAAGGATCTTTTTTGTTTTGTTTTCTTACATTCTGCTGCATCCTTGTTTTTGCTCAGTCCTTCAGCTCTTACAGTTTTCTTGGTAGATGAAAGCATTGATGACAAAAATTGGTCGAGACAGCAAATTCACAGTCAAAAACTTCATTTCAAGACAATGTTGGTGTCAAAACTTCTCTGCATTAAACCAAAATCCCCATCAAACATCAGTAACACATGATTTCCATGCACAATTCTTGGTTCTGCGTAAACACAGAGGCCATGGCTTCATTGGTGTGTTAAAATGTAAATAAGTAAATATAATATAATATGAATAGAGCTGAAAAGGGATCAGCTTTTAGGTGCTTAAAAATCACATGGGTAACATTTTATTAGATGAATGTGTTGTGAAGGGGACAAAATTTGTGTTGGGGATGATTCTCATCTACAACCACACAGTGTCTGAGCTCAATATCTGTAAAAATGACCGATTTATACCCATTTTTGTGTTTGCCAAAGCTGATTAGCTGTGGCTTTCATCTTGAATCGGGTCAACCCCCAAAGCCAATCAGTTGCAGATGTACATCCAGTGATTGTTTCCTTACAATCTGTCCAGTGGTTTGTGAGAAATTTTGCTAACAGACCAACAGAGAGACATTTATGATCGCCTGTATTTCATTATGGTTCGCAATAAAAACAAATTATTTAGATTTTTTTTTTGTTTCTGCAGTCATCAAATGGACCTGTGGAAAGAATTTAGATTGTTTCAGGTCTGTCATGTTTCCATAAGGCCTTTTATCACCAACATGACTCCAGCAGTTAAACCATTATCACTTCCATCCAGAACTACTGTACGCTTTAAGTCAGCATGTCCCCCTCCACAAGAGACCCACTGCCTGGATTAAAAACAGCAACAACAACAAAAAAATCTAATCTTAAAAAGATAATTCTGTCTTTCACTGAATTGAAAGGGTAAAATGTTGAGAAAACAAACTCATTCAGCCGCTCTAAAGCCAGGCTGCGCCGAGCCCTTTCTCCGTCCCCTCGCTGACATTAAAGAAGAGCCATGTGGAGATATTTCCATCCAAGAAACTTGTTGACAAAGTGATCAGACATCAAGAGGACTAGTGTCGTCTTGGAAAATGGCCTTATGAGAGTAATGAAGATGTCAAAGGGCATGTGGGCCCCAAATATCACAAAAGGATGAGAGGATATGAACATATTTTGACTGAAGGACTGAAAAGAGAGAAAGCATGATAGAGAGGGGGGGGGGCAAAAAAAACAACTGAAAAGCATTCTCTGGAGAGAGAGATGAGGAAGCGCTCGGCTCCATTTCCGCCTAAGAAGCGTAGAGTTAAAAGGTGGCCCCTGTACAAATGAAACTCAATTTCACGCCACATTATCCCTCCCTGTTCTCTTTCCTGGCTTTCATTTTCATTAAGACCAGAGACAATCATAAATTAATAATTACTGCCGAATGTCTAAGCGCAGGGCGCAGTCCTATAGCCCTCCTCTCGCCTCTGTGGTCTTCCATGTTCATGCTTGCAAAATGTTAATTTAGGTAATGTGGCTGGGCCCTTGTCAGATAAAACTGTTTTGTAGTATTGCTAATAGATAATGGTCTATCTGATTAGGTGACATTAGTCCTATCTTTCAGACGATCAGACTGCACCTTGCTAATGTCTCTCCGAAGAGTCGGGGCACCGCTGAGTTATCAAGAGACACACAATGCTGCTTTTGCTAAATGATCATCTTCTGGTCCCAATGATGGGCCAGGAATTAGCTCTGCTGAGGTTACCAGTGCAGCTGACATGACTCTGATGCATAAATACAACCTTTTTTCTTAATCTCTTGTGAAACTTCTTAATCATTAAGGGTGCCGATGAATTAAGAAGCTGTTGTCACGATTTGTAATATTCTTCTGTTTCTGTCACCATTTTTGCTTTGCTACTTCCCCCTAGGTTTGGAAAAACTTAAAGAAAAAGTACATCCAAACATGTGGCTTGAGTGGGAATAACATGCTGTGACTTTTGACAGTTGGTCTTCAGTAGAGACAAAACTTTTAATAAACAGCGAGATTAGGATGAAACAAGAGAGAAACCCCAGCCCTCTTAGAGGCTCTGTAGCTCATACGTACTTTAAATTAGAACTGTCATTCTAAGTTTACTCGGGTCGCAGAAAGTTGGTCTTTTCACGAGTGCAGTTTAAGTTTTATCATTCCTTGGGCTCTTACTTGGGAATGATCAATTTACGCATGTTCTAATATTTGAGCAATCTAAACGTGTCAAACTCTTCTTGTCCCCACAAATTTGATGGGGATTTTTTTATACAGTTTCAAAACACAGGTGTCTTTCGTCTCATTTCACTCGGCGTGTCTCTCACTGTTAGTGTGGGAGTGAGCACATCCAAACTCTCATTGGCATCCATTGTGTCTGAGCTCAAGATTTTCTCCTCAAAACTGGAAGTGAAGGGTCCCATTTCCCAGATTAAACACAAAGATTTGCGTGTGTGACAACCAGATGCTTCTGCCATTTACAGTACACACGTTTTTTTTCAATCGGACCTACAGATTTTGCACAGTTGCTGTTTTTTTCGAAGCTTACTTTCTAGTCTTCATCTGTGTCTGCCTTTTTTGATAAGACTGCTGTCTTCATAAGAGACACAGGTGTGAGGCTACCATAGTAACCACAATTTGCCACAGTCGGCAGTTTTAACGTTTTCTTGGTTCTCTTTACAGTTTTATACACCGAAACGTCGACACTTTGTCAGTTTAGATTATCACAAACGTAAGTCTCAAATTATTTGTCTTGAAGCCCATTCAAATTTCCTCAGAGGTTTATTTTGTTGTTTCAGTGAAAGAAGATCTCTCAGATGGATGGTCAAGCAAGCTGAAAACAACAAATCGGGCAGCCTGACATTAGGTGAAGCAAAACAAATCAGGATCAAGCGGGATAATCGCATCTGGGCGACGTCTTCATGAGCACATCTCCACAGGAAGCCGAGTAAATAAAACACACAGCTCCGACTGTTTTTAATGCTCTGAATATGTAATCAGGAGCACGTTTTCCACACCACAGCAAAAGTGCAAAGCAACAACACATCTATAATGCACATTTGGTATTTAAAGTCTCCGTGCCTCATGGTCATATTTGTACTGAATTGAATTTATTACAAAATGTGCAGTGATATGAAACATGTAGCTGCAGGGCCTCGGTTCTCACACGCCGGTGCAGGGAAAAAGGCATCAGATAGAGAAATAAACACAGCAATAGCTGTGAACGGCCCACTTCTCACAAGCTCATTGGAGGTGAGCAGAGTGGATTTTTCATTGCTGCAAAACAGAGAAGGAAAAAAAAAAAAAAGGAAAAGAAAAGAAAGAAACGGAGGAGAGATCGAGTCATTAAATGGATGAAGTGGACTTGATGTCACAATTTCTTTCACTCCAGAGTGAGCTAAAGTTTTAAAGCAAAGCTTCAGGCTCGAACTCCCCGAGAAGCATGGCCCCGTGATTGATTGCCCATTGTGTGTCATATTGTTCTCTCAAGGTTGATTGAAACTTTAACCTCATTTTTTAATATATATATATAGATATATATTAAAAAATAAAACGGAAGAAAAAGCTTGAAATATTTCAGGCCTTGAGTTTTTACAAAGCAGCCCTGAATTATGCAGCAATCAGTCAATTATTCATCTCTGTGGCTGTGTGCTACGGCCATGCTTTAAAAAGCATGCAAAATGGGAATGGGCCAGACATGCTGTGTCAACACATTTCACTCAGAATTGCTTACAGGAGAACTTTTTTTTTCTTTTCACTCCCCCCCACACTCTCCTCCTCTCAATGTCGATTTCATATTTCTCTCCGTGTTTTAAGAGTTCTGAAGTGATCCTTGTAGAGGAAAAAAAAAACCCTACAACAACAACAACAAAAAATTGCGGTCTCCGGAGCAAAACGTACGATGTCACTTGAGAAACGTTTGTATAACTAATCAATAAAAAAACATGTTCGACAAGGCAGCAATAAAATTTGAAAAAGAGAGAATAAAAAACAGATTGACTGGCAACTAAAGCAAAAATCATGATGCATGACCCCTCAGCAGGTACAAGTGGTTAATAAAGGAGCAATGTTTATTTGATGGCAATAGATTGTGCCATACAAGTGAAAGTACACATGTAATCATTTATTTACAGCGAGCTGGATCACACCCTCATTTACACACTTTTATTATTTGATTAGCCTATAAGTTTAAAAGACAAAAAACAAAAAAAAATACTACCTCATGCAGTACAAAGCACCCACACACACTCTCATAAGCTTTAAAAGGAGTTATGTAAATAAACACAAGGTGATCTGATCATAAGATTATGGGTACAATAACTTTACTACTGTACAAAAAGAACAATATGCTCATTTGTTTTTCTCCAGTGCAGTATTTCTGCAATGCTTTTTTTTTTTTTACTCCAATTTTAGGCCACACAGAAAACAAAGAAAAGGGTTAGATCTTTTAATGAAAATATTTTATATCTTACCTGTTGCAGGTCGCTCTTTCGGGGATAAAATGTTGAGCTAACAGCTAGTCTGAACAGGGCAAAGACCAAAAGTGAGTCGCTATTGTTTTAAAACGGCTCCTATCTCCTAGACTTTATACTTGTCAATGCAAACACTATTTTATCAAGCTTTAAATTGCTGTCAATTTGCATTATAAACTTATTCTGGTAGAAATATTAGGAAATTCCTGCAGGAAGTGATCCAGCTAAGCTATTTGTGCTTGTAAAAAATCCTTCAATTTAATGTAAAAAGCTGTATAATGTAAAACTGACAGTGATGTCAAGGTTTTAAAACAGTGTTCACATAAGATACTATACATTTTTTGAAAATTAAGTGGTTTAAACGGAAGCAATCCACTTTAGTCTAGGCCTCGCTTGGACGAGCTGTGAGCTCAAAACTAAGTTTATTTTAAAAAAGAGTCTGCAACAGGTAAGATATTAGCTGTTCATAACCTTTTCCTAGGGTTGATTGTAAATGTCTCAAAAAAGAAAAAAGAAAGAAACACCCCCAAAAGCACAACAACGATTCAAAACTAGAAAGAAAAGCGTTGAACCACCTGGACAATCCGCATGTCTCGGTCTGGGCAGTTTCATCAGGATCAGGAGGCGCGCCCACCTACCACCGACCCACGACACGGAATCGCCCCCCGGGGCAACATATTTAACTCACGTCGTTTATCATCAACATGTTAACTTTATTTGAATTTGAAGTACAATGAAGAGGTGATTTGAGAAGCTATATAAGTTATCAGTGACAACAGACCTAGACACTCCATTAAGAACAAAAGGAACAAACACATCGTGGACATGGGATTCCCCCACCCCCGACCCTTTCCTCTTCTTCTTGATTGTTAACACATAAGGTCAAAAATTGTTTTGCAGTTAAAGGACTGACATCAGCTTATGACTAGAGAATATACACAGGTGTTTCAGCACCACAATTCAAAAGTCTTTAGGAAAAAAAGGAAAATAAAAGGAAAGTTGCTCTTTTTTTTATTATCATGAAACACTCTAGAACAAAAAGTGTATCTGTGTAGGTTAAACACACAAGGTAATTAAATGTTTTAAAAGTTGCATCCTGACTGATTGTTTCTCAAGCTGATGATAAGTAAGCTAGACACTTAAACGAACAAAAAAGCCAAAAAATAAAAAGTAAAACATTGAAAGATGCTGTATTCTCATGATCAAAAAAAGGGTACAGTAAAATCCAAGAAATATTCCCTCTGATACAAAGATTACAGTACTATCAACAGCAAAAAAAGAAAAAAAAGTCCTCATTTTCAAAGTGAAACGTTGTTGATTATTGTTTTCAAAATCGCCTGGGCTTGAGTGAGTCAACCCTAGTATTTGTTCAGCACAATATAGGATTTATTAAATATCATAATAATTCCAGGACAAACATTTACATGCCTGCATGCTTTCTCACCAAAATGGCAGCTATAGGAAAGAATGATGGCTCAGAGATAGAACAAAACAAAACAGGAGGTTTATATAAATGGTGGTATTGGTTGCCTAATAGCTCTACTGCATACACAATACCTCTTAACGTTATATACACATACCCTATCAGTCCGCTCGGGGTCGGCAGAGTGACTTTTTTATCATTATCGTTAGCTCTTGTATGTACAACAATGGTAAAAATGAAACTTGATTGTATTCTCATCTAATTTAGAAAACATGAAAATCAAACATCAGTCTTTTTTTTCTGTTTTTGTTGGTTTTTTTATGTTTTTTTTTTTTTTTGGATGACCACCGCCAGGTTCATCTCCCCGCGTCGTTTTTCTCTGAATTTCTTTTGAAATACAAAACAAAACTTCAGTCGAATTTCTTTTTCAAAGCTTTCTCGCTGGCTGAGATACAGTATAAAAAGATCTTCAGTGCTGTGATTTTTTTTGGGAGTTATTACCAACAATGCACCTTGGGTACATTTCTTTTCTTTTCTTTTCTTTTCCTTTCTTTCTTTCCTTTTCTTTTTTTTTTACTGTGCTCGGTATACATGTTTATCCGTCACGTCGGCCAACGTGTCATGTCTAAACCTGCTTCATCAAACTGTTTTATGTTGGCCCGCGTGATAGAGAAAAAAAAAGACATATTCTACATTCGGACTCCTCCAGCGTTACGGTGAACACAGCTTTTCCACCTACAAGCAGCTTGACTTCTCTTCAGCTAAATCGGCCTGGATAAGGGCTCCTCAGAAACTTCATGGGTTTGTCTGTTTTTATCTTTTCTTTTTTCTTCTTCTTTCCTTTCCTCCAGCTTCTTGCAGCCTTATCAGTACATCACGGTGGTTTTCAGGAACAGTCTTCCATCTGGAACAGAGAACACACACACACACACACACAAACACACAAAAAAAAGGAGCAAAAGATTAGCCAACAGCTAACAATCTGCTGACGCAAACGCACTATTCGGGATGTGACTGTTGATGAAACGTAACTTTGAAATATTGCCCTCTAGTCGTTCTATTTGTACGCCCTTACTGTGAATTTATAAGCTGATTTAGGGATAAGGTGAAGTTAGCAGCCATGACAAAAATGATTAAATATCCTGTGGTGTACACTCAACAAAGAACTTGTTGCGTGAACATTAAAAAACAAAAAACAGAGAACAAAGCAGTAATGTTGTTGAAATATAATATATCTGGGCTGGGTCAGCACCGTCTTTTAGAGCTAATCAGTTTATTTTGTTTGCTTGAACTTGAACAAATCTAATTCATTTTAATCATGTGAGTCAAACTACCTTTTCTTGGTAGGTTTTTTTCTACAGGCCTTGTCAGATTTCTTTGAGACTCCACTATTTAACTGGAACATTTCAGTACAACAAAGATAAACAAGTACTTTATATCAACTGTCTTTGAACGAAGGAAAATATGTCTAAGTGAGGCAAAAAGACAGATATGACTGAACCTGGCTATACTGGTTCACTCAAGTAATTTAAATCAAGTCAACCGAGCCGAGTTAAGAACCAACAGCAGTAAAAACGTTGAAACGGCATAAAATTATCAAAACATTTCAGCAAAATTGTGTTTGATTTATACAGAACTAACAAGACGAAATCATGTGTAATCTTTCCTGTTGTAGATAGCATTTTGAATAACCTCAGTTTGAAGAAAGAGAGATTAATTTGGACTTGAATGAATCCACTTTTGCCTTGGCCCGACTAGGACTAGTCAGCTCATGACTCTGGTCAAAATCAAAGCGCCATCTACAACATGTAAGATAATGTTTGCTAATAACAGTTCCACAGGACCCCCACTTCAAAAGATCTGAACGAGTGCTTTAAACAAATCTAAACTCAATATGTTTCAGGTGCGGAAACACACTTTTTTTTTTTTTTACAGCAGTGAATCAATCAAATGTGTCCCTCGGTTGTTTATTTCAGTGTAATTAACTGCGAACTGCAAAAATAAAATAAAATAAAGCAAAAAACAAAGTAGTTTTAGGAAAGAGTTTGAGCTCATTTCCGGGGCCGTTGGGAACGCAGTCGGACTTTTACCTTCAGGTTTTATTCCAACACAGCCCCCCCCCCCACCACCACCCTTATAAAGGCAGCAATGATAACCACATCAGGGCATTCAGAGCTGAGGGCCACGCACGTTCAGGACTCCTCAGCTGATGTGCTTCTTCGATTATAATACCGCACTCGAGACATAAAAGCACTCCTTCTGTGTGGAGATGGCTCTGGTACGCTATCCGCAGACACCTCCAACCTAACGGGTTTTGTCCACAAGCGCTCCTCGTCTGGACGCGTTCGCCCGAGCGAGCAGCGCCAGCTCCGACGCCGAGCTGGTAAAGTGCATCTGTTAGGCACAGCTCGGGAGCCCGTCTGACGTTTACTGCCGTCGCGTTCCCATTTTTCTTTCCCTCGTTCTCGACTCCGTCGGCGAACGCTACAGTAGTGCCTGGAAGAGCGCCTGAATAATTCAACGTTCAAAAGAAACCTATACAAAGACATTTAGCAGCACGAGTTGTTGGACATGACACGAGCATCTCCTTCAGCTAGGAGCCCCTCTGAGCATCAGGTTCTTTTCTATTATTCAAAAAAAAAAAAAAAACTGAATTATTTAGAATTTCAGCTTGGTATTTACTCAGTTTATAATCTACATTTTTACATTACAAATATTTTGTCATTTAATCCTGTTTAACCTTTCGGGCTGTGTTTATGTATCCCGTACAGACAGAGGAGACAACAAAAGCTTGTGTGTGTGTGTGTGAGAGAGAGAGAGAGAGAGAGAGAGAAGGTGTGTGTGTGTACAATACGTGAGGGGGAGACGAG
>NC_051435.1:17287555-17298836 GCF_001649575.2 Kryptolebias marmoratus | reverse complement strand
GAGGGAGGGAGGGGGGGAGAGGGGGGGGGTACAAACACACAGGCTAATTACCCGGCACTGCCGTAGGTCTCAGAGGCATTGCACTCTGGTGCTGCCTCTATTCAAGCAACAACCACCGAGTTCTGCGTAAAAGTCATTCCAGCATGAATGTGGCGGCGCGAAAGAACAAAACGCAGAAAAAAAAAAGAAGAAAAAAAAAGGGGGCTGGGGAATGTTTAGAGAAGTGGGCCGGGATGCACAGCTCGACACACACACACACACACACACACACACACACACACACACACACCTCACAGCCTGCCAGCCTGTGTTGATGGTCTTCATTCAGAGTCGCGGCAATTTATAGGGGTGTTAATGAAAACAAAGACAATCTGATTATTTGACGGACACTGACAGCCAGTGCTTTGTCGAGAGGCTGTTAAATATCGAAGCGTTTGACTCCTAATAGATCAAATCCAACCCGGCGGGGAGGGCTCTGACGAGCAGCTCTCACCGGTTCCCGGCCCAGTCGGTGTGCAAACGCTGAAACATCTGCTTTCCACACGCCACTGGAAAACCCTGTGACGTCTGGACGCGTTGTTTTCTGGAAGACGCTCATTAAAATATGGCAAAACTTCAGTATTTTTACATTCAAATCAAGATGAAAAGTTCATTAAAGAGAATAAATATTTCATTAGATGCTAAATAAAACAAAGGGGATTTTTTTTGGCCTCTCTCAGCATAAAATTCCTTTGAAAGATTAATTAATACATGTAAATTATGCAAATTATGCCCATGCAAATATTTTATGAAGACAATTAAGGGATCCATTAATTACGGTCTTTTTTGCTTCAGTGACATTCGTTCATTTAATTTTAATTTCACTTTAGCTGTTTTGATGTTTAATCTTGCAACAAAAGAACTTTATCTCGGCGCGCGCAGGGTCGTGTAAACTCGCCGAACACGTCGAGCGGGGAGGAAGTGGCAGGGAACCGGAGGAGATACCGGGGGAAGATATTCACACGCGCGCCGCTGTTGCCAGGCAGGCAGGCAGGCAGGCAGTACCAGCGCCGGTACGGGGTCCCAGCAGCTCGCCTGCCTGTGAAAAGAGCCACACTCCCTCTTGGACTCGATTCAAAACACTGTAAAAGCAATTAATAAACACAGACTGTGTTAATATCGCAGAATTAGAGAAGTGTGACAAAAGACAAATAGAAATAATTAGTTCTCTAAAATTATGCCCCTCATTATTTATTTTTTTTTCCTTCCCCTTCCCTCCCTCCAATTCGCCTCCCTGAGTTTGGAGTCGAGAACGCACCCACACATTTCTCCCCAGCTTTCTCAGCTTTGATAGGCTTGTTTCCCCCCCTCCTCCTCCTCCTTCTTTCTGCTTGTGTAATTTATCAACATCATTTTTTGCCATTTGAGGTTAATTATACAGCGAGGCTTGCAGAGCAGAGTAGAGGAGACATGGGTGGCAGACAAATGCTTCTCTAATTGAAGAAAACACAAAAAAGTGCAGCCTGTTATTGGGTTTCATTCCACTCTTCGAGGCACTGATCAGAGTGATTGAGAGACTGCAGAAATTACACGCTCCACAGTCACAATGCACTGTTTAACAGGCATCAGGTTTTAAACTATATGTGTGCTTTCTTTAAACCTCCACAATGCTTTAGAAGTAGGACAATGGCTGCTGTAAGAGTGACGCTTTAATGCATTTTATTTAACAGAACTGCACTAGCCCATTTATAAAAGTATTAAACAGGCTAAATGTACTAATTTGGTATGAAATAGGGGCCCATAATTACTCTATCTGCAAGTTATCTTTGTATTTAAATGATGACATATGGATTTCCTTTTGTTTGGAGGAGGGGGGCATCAAACTGTTTCAGATGCCTGCAGAGACTGAATGACATTTAATTAAGGAGGAGTCATCGTTTCTCTCTCCTTCCCCCTTTTTTGTGCCCTTTCACAAAAATACCAGCTCGAGTAGACTAATCGCACATGAAAGAGTTAAAGGGGGGAGCGGAGTTCCTCTGAAAGCCGGCGAATTTCCCACTTTTCACAGCAAATTATGTGCAACTTTTTAAATTATTTTTTTCCCTTTTTTTTTTCCCTCTCTCTTCCTCTGGATAAATTGGGACCTCACCCGCTGATAAGGGCAGCTCTGAGCGGACGAATTAAAGCAAGACGTTGGGAGTAATAATGAGGACATTCAACCTTTTGCGAGGTGTCTTGGATCTGGGTAAACACAGATAGAAGAGAGTCTACAGAGGTTATCGCTAAAGCACCCCCCCACCCCCACCCCCCCACACCCACCTCCACCCTCCCTTCCCCGAACACAAACTGCACCCCCAAGGCTAACAAACAAACAAATCATTAAAAATGTAACAAGGCTTATTCATAAAATGGATTGATTTGCCCCAATTATTACTATCAAAGGGGGGATTGAAGCGCTTTTGTGGTTTCTAATGACTCATTATGGGCTCCTGAGTTGTAAATAAGCAACTTTTTTTTCTTATTTTTTTAGCCCGGTTGTTCAACTGTAGCGCATTTATTCTGACAAGGACCTGTCTTCTAAAACCAACCACTAAAAGTCAAGTAAAAGAATAATATTATTCCGACAGAAAACCAATGATCTTGACCTGGTGCTGTGGCCCAGATGGTGGTGGATGTCTGAACAGCAGGCACAGAAACACTAATGTTCCTAAACTGAAGCTGTGTGTGTGTGTGTGTGTAAAGGAGGGGGATGTAAGAGGAAAGGAAAGGAAAGGAAAGGAGGGGGGGAGACGCACAGAAAAAAGAAAAAAAAGAGAGAGCAAAAGTGAGAGCCAGGAAAAGAGAGGGAGATTTATTGTCTCATCTGAGCCCCTGTACCTTGTATTGTCCTTTCAGCATCTGTTCTTCCACTGCTGCGGTCATTCTCCATCTCAGGGGTCAGAGAGTCTGCGAGAGGAGAGGGATCACCGCCGTTAAACACGCCTGACATCCACCTATCACGGCACTGCTTTCGCAGCATCATTCATCCCCCCAAAACAAGAGACCAAGAAGCCTCCGAGCGACATCCGTGCTCCATGTCAATAAGTGCGCGCTGGACAAAACGTGCCACTCTGTGTGACTATCTCCACTGACCAAAAATCTGATTTACAGCACATCTGTGAAGAGTGAATTTAAATATCTGCTCTCAGAAAGCTTGAAACTGGGGTTAAAATGGATGAAAGTTAAAAAAAATCTATAAAACTATGTATGCAACTCTTGAATAAATCTGCTCTGCATTACTGGTTATATCTGAGTAAGACTATGCAAAAATGAAACTTCTTTCCATTATAAATTCTGAACTCTGCATTATTACTTTCTACTTTCTCTGAGGGAACTAGTATGTTTTAAATATCACCTGCCTGCAGAAGATAAGGTGAGTGTACGTCTTCCTGTTCACATTAGAGCTGAAATATTAAGCTGATAAATCCAGTAAATTACCTGTAAATCTTTAAGGATTACATAGTTTACTAATAAGCAGCAGAATCAGGTGACCAAATCAGAAAAAAATCAGTTGGTCGTTGACGGTTTCCTCCTTTGTTATGAAATATATGTAAGTATTTTAAACTATTAAAATACAGGAGACATAGGAGATGGTTTACGCGATCAAAAGAAAAAAAAAAAGTTAGAAAATGTGATGCAGGGAATCTCACTGTAGATCATCTGACCGTTGAGGGAACGCATGCTGTCGGAGGGCGACGGCTGCTTCAGGGTCTGCTCAGCCTGCTCCCTCCGTTTGGACTCGTACTCCAGAGCTTCTTGGAGTTTCCTCTTGGCCTTTTTCTCCTTCTTCAGACGCTTCTGGATGATCGCTAAGACGGGGAGCAAAAGCACAGCCGCGAAACATGAGCTTCGAGAGGAATTAGCAGTGCTGTTCTGTTTTTTTTTTTTGTTGTTCATTTTTTACTTTTTTTACTCAATGAAGTCTGATTGTTGGACTATCCCGATGAGCCAAAGCTAGAAACCCTTCTGGTTGAAATCCAGCCAGAAAAAGAGAAAAAGTCAATTAAAGCTAAATATTTTATGTTAAATAAAGATTTAACTGAGAGAATCTGAGCAAATACTGACTGTGACTTAGCAAACGGCTAGAGGGAATTAAAGCTAATTGAAAAATTTATTGGGATATTTTTCATGAATTTCTCTCATTAAACATAAACGATACAGTTAGCGCACGACTCTGATGCATTTTACATGAGACTGAGCCCAGGCTTTGCATGGGATGTGGATTTCCAATTATGTTAACAGACCCAAAACACAAAAAAAAAAACTATCTAACTAGTTTTGTGCGGAACAGGAGAGGAGCGGAGAGGCTTCCGCGTGCCTGGCAACGAAACATCCCACGTACACGGAGAACTGTGTCAGTACATACAGGAGCTAGAGTACCTAATTGAGCACAGGTCTGTGAAGTCTGGGTACACACCAGTCTGTGTGCCTGCCCACCCACACACACACACACACACACAGTGGCAGGCGGCGTTCAGGTAGTACCTCTGTTCTTCTGCTCCATGGCGAGCTGCTTCTCCAGCGTCTCCCTGAGCTCCCTCTCTCTGAACAGCTCCATCTTCAGCTCCGTCTTCTCCAGCTGCACCTGCTTCTCCTGAGCCCGCGCGTTGTCGATCGCCACTTTGAGCAGGCCCTGCACACACACGCACACATGCGCGCACACCCTCGTGAATAAAGAAAAAAAAATGGAGATCAGGGAGAAGAGAAACTGGGAGCGATGCGGGCAGTTTAAGAGCTTTAAAGGGAAGCGACAGCGAGCCGCACGGAAAGTGTGTCGCCGATGTTCTACTGATCAGGGCCGAACGCCGGCTGCAGCTGTATTACTCCGGTCCTTTAATCCTGTCGGATTTGTACTTACAGCGCAACTTACTGCACCGTAACGCTCACGCCATCTGAGAACGGAAACGCAAATTTACCACAGAGCTTCAGTGGTGATTATCTGTGTGTTTTTAGTGAACGGGTACATCTGGACAACCTTTGGCTTATAGGCACGAAGTGTGACAAAACAGACCTGTTGGTGGAATTAGAAAGAGAAGATGGTCCCACTTCACAATAAGGGTACCTTTATAAATGACTGAAACAGTCAATAATGCCAATATTCATTAGGCTGTAAACACTTACAAAAACCATTAATGAGCAGTTACAATTCATTAGATTAAAAGGACAATACTGACTTGTTTCTTTCCAAATAGGGAACCAACCAAGCGATTTATCAGTACTCTCCATCCTCACTGTTCACCTGTATTCCTCATAGTTTAGAATCAAAGTACAGCACCTGATCATGCCCAATGGCAAGCCTACTTCAGTGGATGAGCATTGGTTTATAAATGCTTTATAAAGAGGTTACAAATTCATTATTAACCTATTTATAAAGCATTGACAAAGGGGGCCCTTATTGTAAAATGGTAATGTGACGTTTGATGTACGGAAAAAAAAGGTGGGAGAGAAAATATAAGACAAAAAACAACTTTCACATCAAAAGTTGCAAATGGATCTGTTAGGTACAGTAACGTGCAAAAGTTCTGAGTCATTCCTCATTTGTTGGTGTTTTGCTGCCAAGCAGCCAGCCTTTCTTGTAATCTTTTAAAGTGGTCTTGATCAATAGCCCTTTAGACTTTCTGAAGGTCTTTCAAAGTCTTTCTTTGAAATTTGGCAGCCTTTTTTTTTTTTTTTAGTAATTTCTAGTCCAGTGTCTGAAGTATTTTCTGTATACTGTGTATGAATTATTTTCAGTTTTTTATTGTTTGCTTAAGTCAATTATCTCTGAGTTATCTGGGCTTCCCAAGGAGCTATGAGCTGAACATTTGACATAGGTTGATCAACTGAAGGATGATGTCTTTTTTCTGATTTCTTAAATATACGACTTTAAAGAAATGCAGATGGGTTTTGTTTTAGGCTGGACTCCTCTTTTTTGTTGCCCTTGTCAATGCTCCTCATTTGTTTTACGCACACACTGTGCAATATGCATGGTCAGGTATAAGAAATGGACTAAAAATGAGGGAAAAGCAGGCAAAGTCCTAGAAAAAAAATATCAAACAACAATTTTGAAAGACCTACAAAAAGACAGAGAACTACTCATCTAATCCACTTCAAGAGGTTAAAAGGAAAGCCTGCCTCTTTGGAGGCAAAGCATAAAGAAATTAGGACACTAATGTAGATTCATTGATTGATAATTCCAGGAGGTGAGCTGTTAATATGGCTTGTAATATTTTTTAAACCACTTTTCGACAGCTGACATCTGTGTCAAGACTGCCTTTAAATGCACCAAATTAATTTCTGTACCACTTCTTCAACGAAACACCATCCAACGCATCTTCCCGACAGCTCTACATTCGGATGTGAAAGCAATCCAGCAACGTGGAGACTTTCATCACAATTATTCCCCATCCACATGCAATTATATCAAAGCCACTGGACTATGGCTTACTAATTGTTGATTCTTCTAACCCCAATTTATTCTAAGTTGCTTTATCTTCATTTTCTGCTTGGTTTCATTTTGTTGATTTGTATATAAATATTCAAGGCGAGGATCATTATCAAAGATGACTAAGAGGAGTGTTGGGAGCTCGCGACGGGTTTTTTGTTGTGGCTCTCTAATTACCGCACGGAGCCAAAGGAGAAGCGGGACTCTGATGCCAGTGGAACGAGTGCAATGAGAAGGGCAGCGGGGTACACACATCATTACACCCAGAAAAAGAAGGCGAGAGGCATTCATCTTTCTGATTGAGGGGGTTTGAGCTGAAGCCGGAACGGCACTCTGAGTGTGAGTGTGAAGGTTTCACTGGTCCCCGCATGCATGGCAAATAAATTTGTGGGAGGATGTTAAATGACATCTAAGTTTGGAAGGAAAGAAAAAATGCCTTTGCTCGTTTTCATCGATGACAGCTACTTATATCAGATATAGATGCATTAAAGGGAATGCATATCCCCCACCGCCATTCATGACAGTGACTATCAGCGTGTCTATGTTGGTATACATTTTTTTGTGGTCTTTCCTGCGCGGTGTTGGTTTTTATCCCTGTGTTCACATATTTTCTTGGAGTCAGCGTCTTCCCCTGTGTTGTCCCTAGTTGTCTTACCAGGTGACTGTCATTGTGTTCGAGCCGCTTTAGTTAAATCTTGAAAATAATGTTATGCTCAATCTTAACCTCAAAATGTCATACAATCTGTTAATGCTTGGTGCGTATTCTGCAAAGGACTCTCACGTACAACCATGTCAAACTTTAGCTCAATAGGTGTAAAAGTGATTGAGTTAAAGCCATTTCTGTGTAGGCTAATGTTGATAAGCTGTGGTGGTCATCTTGAATCTGGTTGACTCCAAAATGTAATCAGTTGTGGACAAACATCCAGTGATTACTTTCTGAGAGTTTCACTACAACTTGTCTTGTGGTTCATGATATATTTTGCTAACAGACAGACAAGAGTTGACTCCAACAGCTAATGGCAAAGTTTTAGGCAAAGATGTTGCACAAGATGTGGTGCTCAGAGTATGTGTTGGGGAGGACTTTCAGCTACCGCCACAACAAATTTTAGGTCCTTGTCTGTAAAACTGACAAAGTTTTATCTACTTTTGTGTTGACTAAGTTCGATTAGATGTGGCAGCCACCTTCAGTTGAACTGACTCCAAAAGTTCATGAGTTGTAAACGTATCACCAATGAATATGCTTTGAGAGTTTTGTTAAAATCCGCATTATTTTGCCTTTTGCCTTTAGGTGATGGGTGACAAAAAGGGAAAAAAATGTCTATTTTTACCAAAATGACATCACGTTTTAGAGCTAAATAGATCCAGGTTATTGGACATGGATAGTTGTAGTCAGCTGGACTCAAGAAACCCTCCTTCCTGAACCAGATTATACCTCCACCTAATCTTTTCTTTTGTTGCACAATGGAAAACATTAAAGTGAACCAGATAACCAGGCAAACACTTGTCCCTACAAGTTTAAAATGGATCGGGGCAGAGTCCGAGATAACGCTTGAGTGAAACTAACTTTTCTTCACAGTTCGATCAGTTAGATTCATGTAGTTTACACTGGGGAAAACTCACACAGTAAGCTAGACTTTGATAAGTACCCTGTTATACATATCACAGATGAGAGAAATATCTAACTTTGAGTCTTCCTCACTCAAAATAACCTTCTAAACTCAAGACTTGAGTGAATGAGACTATAACTCCTTGACCTAATGCAAAAAAAGTCAACATTTTAAATAAAGACCAGACTCGATCTGTTACTGTTTGGAGTGTGTGTTGTGAGTGACTCTCAGCTACCACCACACCCAGTTTTGGCTCAGTGTCTGTGAAACGCACTGAGTTCTTGCCATCGTTGTGTTTGCTAAGGTCGATTGGATGTGGCAGCCATCTTGAGTCAGGCTGACTCCAAATATTAATCAGTCGTCGATGTACATTTAACGATCCCGCTGTAGGAGTTTCATTCAAACCCATCAGCTCATTTATGACAAAGGAACACACACACACAAGAAATTACATGATCACCTGCCTTCAGTGGCAATAATTACATAATTACCTGCTTAATTGTAGAGCATTTATGCTTTAGAGAAAAAAAAGTACTTTTGAGTTCCATGTCAAGCTGGAAATCGGCTCTATTCCGGTCCCCTGCCTAGCAATCAATGCATCCCTGATAAAAAGTATTAAAAGGTACAGACTTTTAAAGACTAGTTTGTGTATGCAAAGCTGTCTCAGGACAAAAATCAAACAGGTAATGTGTGCAATGTTTTTAAGACATCTTTAGGTCTGACGAGACGGTAGAGGTTAAAGGGAGTACTTTAACACGATGCTAACTATGACATCACAGCGAAGCTTCGTGGGGGTCCTGTAGAAAATACCTGGATGTTGGTGAGGAGGGTCTCTATTGATGACAGGCCGTCCGGGAAGAGAAATGGCGATGGGAAACCAGGAGGCAGAGCCTGTCCAGCCAACGACAACCTCTCGTAGCTGTCTCTTGCTGTCGGGGTGCACATCGGGTTGTCCTCTGCGAAGGAAAAGGAAGAAGAAGAAAAAAAAAAAAACTGGTTAAAGATCCGGAAAAACGTTCTGTTTGTTCAGCCTAAAAGAGCTAACAGAAGACGGGAGAGGCTTCGTTTTTGGCCACGCTGACACATATTGGGGCTGACAGTAACAAAAAGCCGGTCCGTATTGATCTCCAGAGGGCAATCCCAGCTCTGCCCACCTCTCAGAAAAAAAAGAAGGTGGACTGATAGGTCCCTTGGAGATTTCTTCGCATTGTTCCCACCCCGAAAGCCCGACAATGAGGGGTTAAGTAATATAAACTGGAACATAAATCCAGCTAGCCCTGTTTTCTAGGAGATGTCATGCGGATTCCGAAATAAGGAGCGGGGCCGGCGGTGTGACCCCGCGGGAGGGGGGCTCGCCGCTTCCTTTGTGCGCGCACGCACGGGCGCCTGTCAAACCTGAGATGACATCATCCTCCATTCATCACCGGCAGAAGGGTAGGGCCCGGCCATCTGCTGTCCAGCCTCTCCGCCGGGCCTCAGAGGAGGGACGGTGGGGGAGCAGAGGAGGGAGGAGGGGGGGGGGCGGCAGACACATGTACGGCCCCGGTGAAACTATAACAGTATGTCGCACACGCCGCCGTCTCTGACACGTGTTCGTGTCCGTACGAGCTCAAGCCAAGGATCTGTGAGCGTCTTCGGCGGCATGCTTTATTAAACGCGCGCTTGTCGGAGGCAAGGTCCGCGCCAAAAGGGAGGTTTTCTTACGTGCAGCACCTCTCTGCTCTCATCCAGTATTCATACGTGTTTATGTGGCGGGCTGAGTCTTGTACAAACAGCCCTGCTGCCTCTCCCTCCCATCAATATTCACCAGCGCCAGCCAAGTGCTGGGAACAGCTGGTCTTACATTAATTAGTTTAAAGTATTTATTTCACCCATCCTCAGAGCAGATTGAGCAAAAACATTGGAGATTATTTCAAGCATCTGCAAATGCCCTGGAAACATCCCGGTGCCAAAAGTCGAGTGTTAGGATTCGCAGTTTAGATTTGTAATTTGGAGAACACTTTTTTTTTTCTTCTTCTTCTTCTACGAATGGGGGGAAGAGACGGTGAAATATGCACCGCTGGTCCGTGGAGAGAGTAAACAACCTTTCTCCTTTTTCAGATGGAGTTCACTACTGTTGATTAATTAGAATGGATGGTTGCCTAATGGATTAAAATTTGTTTATAATTTGACTTCATAAAAATAATGAATTGCCTACTTTTAAGAAGCCACTCTTGTGGTAATTTATTTTTGCTCGGCGCAGTCCTGTCTGCTTTTGCTTTCTGGTTTTTTTTTTTTGGTTTGTTTGTTTTTTTGGAGGTGGGCGTCAGGGTGGGAGATGCTGAAATGCACTCAAACTGCGCGGTGGCACAACATGAAAGTCCCATTTTATCTCAATAAAATAACTAATCAAAGATCAAAAGCGTTCCAGCTGGCTCCAGCTCGGGCTGATATAGATGTATTGCGTGCGTTATATGCATGCATCACCCACCTCCAATAAAATCACCATAACAACTCGGGACGTTAGTAGGACCTCGGGGAAAGGTCTGCCGTTGTAGCTTTGTAATTGATTTGTACTGTAGGCACTTTGTCCCTTATTTAGTGTTGGCATTAATCATAAATCATTGCTTTAACAAACTCCGGCTTCCCACTCAGCAGGCCTCCCCTCCAACACAATGTTGGATCACAGAGAATATTTGATGGCTTTGTTGCGGGGGAAACAACCTGTCATGCTCTGGGAACCTAAAAAAAAAAAAAAAAAAAAGAGCAAACAGCGTGTTTTGTTCGACAGACTCCGACTACCGTTACAGCACCTCTTGTCAGATAACATTTCCACCAGGAGCGATGCACAAGGAGCGGCGTTCTAGAAAGGGAAGAAATGCGGCGGCTAATTTGATCAATATAATCAAACGGGGCTTAATGAAAGTGAATGAGAAATTTCAACGGAACCCAATCTGGATCTGCTGTTTATTTATTTGTTTATTTATTTATTTTTAACCCCCTCCCACCCCACCCTCCGCCTCTCTCCCTCTGCCTGGCTGCGAACGCTGGCATGTGTTTGCATGTTTGCTTCTCACCGCCGCTGCAGAATCATTGACTTCAACTTAATTACAGCGACAGGCGTTGGAGTGATGGGGGCCGGCGGGATGGAGCGCTCTGTTTCCAGGTGATATTTCTGCACGCAGCAGCCAGCGGCAGCTCTGACAGCCTCTCGCCGCGCCCGCCGCACGGTAAAGGTACAGTTATGGAAACT
>NC_051435.1:17273609-17287184 GCF_001649575.2 Kryptolebias marmoratus | reverse complement strand
TAAAAAAAAAAAAAAAATGTATATATCACTTGGAGGGATCTGGGCTTATCTCCAATTTACATGTTATTAGATTTGTGTTGCGAGTGGCACTTGGTCCGACAAAAGCTGAGGCAAAAAAAAAAAGAAGAAGAAGATGGGGTACATGATAACTGGAGATAAAACATGTCTAAAACCCACTTGAAAGCCCTCTGAAATGTTTGATGAAAAGTCACAAGGAAGCGGAGGGAAGCGAGAGGAAAGTGGCCTGATTTCAAAATGTGACAGACACACGCTGCAATCTGTTGTAAATCTAGAGGAAACCTTGGGAAATTTAGCTGCAATCTCTGGATAAATAGCTGTAATTGACCTTGGGAGTTGAAAATGTGCCATATGTTTCTGGTTCCTGTGTTTGAAACGGGCTCCCTCAGGACATTTATTGCTGAGTACTCACACGGACGCAGCGAGAGAGCTGGAGCAGAGGAAGGTAAGACGAGAGAGAAGAGGGGATCAGGAACGACGATGAGAGGAACGCCGGCGATGAGAGACGGGCTGGTTGGAGACTGGAGACGGGTGGTCAGTGTCGGCTACAGAAGCAGGACACACTGATTGTGCACAGAGTGAATTAAAGGCCTAACATCCCTTGTAGGAATGCATATCACCCGCCACCTTTTAACTCAGTGTGTTAAACTAAGCTCATCTTATGCTGAAAAATGACAAAGTTGCAGCCATTTTGGTCAAACCTGGAAAACAGTGTTATACACAATCTGATGCCATGTTGCAATATTTTGTGTAATCTCACACGATCTATTAGCACTCAAAGTATATGTTGTGAAGAACTCTCAGCTACTACCACACCAACATTTATATTAATGTCTATAAAATTCACTGAGTTATAGACATTTTCATGTACGCTAACGTCAATTAGCTGTGGCGACCATCTTGAATAGGGTTCATTCCAAAAGTTAATCAGCTGTAGATGTTCATCCAGTGTTTACTTTCTGACAGTTTTATTAAAATCCATCCAGTGGTTTGTGAGATATTTTGCTAACAGACACACAGGTTCGACTACCACAGGTAATGCCGTGGAAGCAAAGATGATGCGCAATGGGTTGTGCTCAAAGTATGTGTTGAGGTCAATGCTCAGCTACTACGACACCAAAGTTTAGCTCAGTATCTGTAAAATTCACTGAGACATAGTCATTTTGTGTTTTCTAAAGTCAGTTGACTGTGGTAGCCTGCTTGAATCAGGTTAAGTCCAAAAGTTAATCAGTTGTAGATGTGCATCCAGCGATTACTTTCTAAAAGTTTTATAAAAATCCAATAAATGATTCATGAGATATTTTGCTAACAAAACGACAGAGCTGAATTGAACAGTTAATGGCAAAGTTTTAAACACAGATGTCATGTGATCAGTTCGAGCTCAAGGTATAAGTTGGGGATTAGTCTAAACTACTGCTACACCAAATCTTAGCTCAATATCTGTAAAATTCCCTGAGGTATAGACATTTTTATTTTTGCTAGGATCACTTTGCTGTGGCGGCCATCTTTAATCGGATCAACTCCAACAACTAATCAATTGTAGATGTCCATCCAGTAATTCCTCTCCAAAAGTCTCAATAAAATCCTTCTAGTAATGCACAAGATATTTTGCTAACAGACAAGCGAACGAACACACAGAGACGAACACGGCTGGCGGGCGATAAAAAAAAAAAACGTGACGGGGAGGATAAAGCGGAGCAGAAGGATAGCCGAGCCACCTTTGGCCCGCCAGTCGGCGTGATAAACTGACAGGTGAAGCCTTTGTCCTTGCACGAGCCGCGCTCCCTCCCAGCAGGAGCACCGAACGCTAAAGCTGGACGTTGTCAGCAGGGCCGGCGCGGCCTTTCGCCTCACAGTCTCGTTTGATCTGGGCGGCCACACGCTGCAGAGGGAAGCGGCCTCCTTCAGGTGGAGCAGCGAGGACCTCTCAGACCTCTCGGACCGCCGTTAGTGGCCGACGCAGCGTTATTCCACCTGCACTCAAAGCGCCGCATTTGGAAAAATCTTGTCAGGGGAAATATCTGTGCTCTGCTTGGGAATGCACGGAGGCAGAGCTGGGCAGGAAAAAGTAGGACTTGGGAGAAGAAAAAAAAAAAAAAAAAAAACATGAGCCGAGCTGATCTTGCAAACGGTGTCTGCTTACTGGGGAGTCTTTAAGGCAAAAAACTGTTTTCATTAATTATGGTTTAAGCAAGCTCTGTGGGATTTTAATTACTTGCTACATTTTATGGGTCTTGTTCCTAAACTATATTACTGTAGAAGAAAGTTTGTAAGTTTTCTGAACACGAAGGTTTACATTTTGTGTCTGAGCGCTTGTATGTGTGCTCGTTTGCCTGTCTGTTAGCAGAATATCTCATGAAGCACTGGACAGATTTTAACGAAACTCTCTGAAATTGATCACTTGATGCACATCTACAACTGATTACCTTTTGGAGCCAACGCGATTCAAAATGGCCTCTACAACTAATCAACCCTAGCTAACACGGAGTTGGCTAGCACTCATTTGATTTTACAGCTACTGAGCTAAAATTAAGCGGCGTGGTAGCAGCTGACAGTCTGATCGGGAACAGCTTGCGCAATATATTTGTTTAAGAATTTGGAATAAACTGTTGGAGTCAATCCTGTCTGTCTGTTAGCAAAATATTTCATGGACCAGTGGACAGATTTTAATGGCACTCACAGAAAGTAATCGTTGGATGTAAAGCTACAGTCGATTAACAATTGGTGTCAGCCTGATTCAACATGGCCGCCACAGCTAATTAAACATAGCAAAAACAAAAATAGCAATAACTCTGTCAGTTGTTTAGATTTTGAGCTAAATCTTGGTGCGGTAGTAGCTGAGAGTCATGCCCAATGTATACTCCGAGCACTAACAGCTCACGCCAGGTCTTTGGCATGCAATGCAACGGGGCGATATGCATTCCTTCACGTATCGCTGCTTTCATTCTGACTGGATCGCCAAGCTAGCAGCTAGTCCTAGCAGGGCTAAACCCGAAAATCGTAAAACAAGTCATTTCTCAAAGATTGAATCGCACTTCTTGCAAAAGCTGTTTTATAAACGTTGATAGTTTTGCATTATACGGTCACAGTAGCAGGAATATTAGGATATTCCTGCAGGAAGTGCCTCAGGCTGCACCGGAAGTGATACAGCTGGCTGAAGCTGCTACTTGCACTTGCAAATATTGTACAATGTAAAGGTTCTAGTTGCTTTAAGATGGATTTACTGTACTGGTTCTGGTACTTATTTGGAACAAGCGTGCTCTGTTACATGCAAGACTAATTTATTTGGAAGGACTGTCTTTTCTCTGTCTCTCTGTGTGTGTGTATGCGTGTGTGTGGTGTAATAAACAGTTTATACCGCAAAGAAGGCGAAAGCACACTCCAATGTATGCAAACAAAGAGCCTCAATCATATACACATTCATTACACACACGCATGCTCCACTCACACACACACACACTAATGTGCCCTCATCACATTTGAGCTAATTTCCTTTTCATCACGGAGAGAGGAAAATGAGTGTTTGCCCCATCCCTGCTGAGGGACAAAGTCAAGAGCCCCGGTCGGTTTGGGCTAGATTAACAGGTAACATTTGGCTCCCACTCTCTTATCACAGCATGAAAATCAAACCGCGTGTTTTTCCTCCATCGCTCTCCCTTCCTCCCCTCCCTAATGTTCCCTTCACTTAGAGATGAAATCGCTTGCTGCACAAACCCATTTGAAGCGAGGAGAGAAGGTGAGTGGGATAATCAGGCTGGCCACTGGGCCGTGTTTCCTAAATGCTCTCCAAAACATTACTGTGCACAGGCATAAAATTAGCACCGGGGACCTTAAAATGTTGACATTTAGCATGACTTTTTGGAGAGTGACACCCTCATATTTTCTTGTAGGATATCATTAAATTTCAACTGCCCTGTAGCTGTGCCTTTCCATTAATAACCAATTCAGTGTGTCACTTCTCCGCTCTTTCTCTCACTCTTTTGCTAGCTACCTTTTTTTTTTCTTTTTTTTTTTTCAAAGTAATGAGTCCATTGCTTTGCCTTTAATAAATTGAATCGTATTCTCAAGGCCGTATGAAGATGGAGCCACAGATGGACAGGCTGCACGCAGGAAATAACCATAAATCCTTTACTGTCACGGGAGGCGGCATGGGGCGACAGGGGGACGACAATCACAAACAGTGATCACGCTGCGAAAGGTGGATCCTCTCTGTCACAACTGTCGTTTGATTGCGCTGGCTAAAAAAACGCGAGCCCTAATCGGCGGCGCCCGCTAATGACGGCGTGCAGGAATAATTAAAACGCTGACGTGCGATTGTCTGTCTGCGGAGTGCGTCGGCGCAAAAACAAAGCGGAGGAACCTAAGAGCTCCGGTGTGTACCTTTGCACTGATTGCAATATTATGCTGCCGTTAAAAATCATTAAGACGGATTTTATCATTTGCTTCACTCGCTGGCTTGGGCAAAAGAAAAAAAAAAGAGAGAGAGACAGAGGAAAAAAGAAGAAAGAGATGGAGAAGGAAAGAGAGCAATAGGCGAGGGAGCAGAATCGGTGTTGACTTCCATTCAGGAGGAAGATATCTTGTCTTTTTATGCGGCCCATGTCATATTTATTGCATAAAGGTCAGAGTGTTCATTTGTTCAAAGTCAGCGTTTTCCCTCTCTCCTCTCCTCCATGTAATAAATGCAGGGGCTATGTCATTATCGGACCTCTGAGGATTACAGGCTTGGCCGACTGTGATGACTGCATAAAAGCATGCAGGACTTTTTGTTTCTGCCGGCGCGCACCTTCCGATGAGCTCTTAATGGAGCGCGAGTTGGGGAGACAGAATGGCGTTTATTTTTGCCATTCGCGGCCGGGATGGACGAGGGCGAGCGGGCGCGAGAGAGCCCGGTTCAGGTGAACAGACAGCGGGGCCGAATCCATAACCCTTTCAGTTTTAAGGCCGATTGGGAGGTGCCCTCAGGGGGGGCGAGCGGCTAAATAAACTTGTGGCTCAGAGGAGAAAATGGCAGCGAGGCGGGCTTGTATAGATTTCCCTAATTCACCTATCGACTACGAGCCCAAACTGTCAAGAAGACAATACTCGGAGAAGGACATTATTGTGAGGCACTTTGAAGGTGTTCAGATTGTCTTTGCATATTGACCTCCGTTGTCCAGGTCCTTTTATTGACAGAAGAAGCCCAGAGATTAAACTGGCCCTGACTATCGATTGGGTATTTTGCCTGAATCATTCCCATTTCAGAAGGGGATCATTTGTACTGTATACCCCCACTAATCTGTCTGACCCACTAATCTTCCAGCCATTTATGTCTTTCTCTTTGTTTAGTTCTCCTTTGTTTGGCATTTATTAATTCATTAGAGCAACTTCTCCTGCAGCTTAAGTTTGGCAGCGACTGGGGAGCGCTGCTTTCACCCGATAGGCAACGTACGTTATGGCGGGATGTGCCACCGAATGCGAGCCCAACATCGCAACACACATGCCAATTACATATTGATAATTAGGCATCCAAACAAGCAAACAAGCCCCACCACCACCACCACCACCAAAACCATAATCATCAAGTTTTATTAGAACAAGTATTAGCTTGGTGTGGTTGGCCAGATAGCCTGCTGCTAGATCAGAGCTTTGCTGCATTTGGAAAGAAAGGAGGGTGTGGGTGTTTGGGTGGTTTGAGGCGGGGGGGGGGTAGACACATTGGTGTCATTGCCTGGCATTGCAATCCTACAGGGAGCCACTGTGCTGTTCTGTTGCTGTTGAACGAGTGTCTGCGAAGGCTGGCGCTAATCCAGACTGGATATGCTGAGCTGCTTTTAAACGAAGATGAAAGAACAAAGGCGGAAACGGGGAAATGTAAACTTTAAAGAGGGGCCTGGCTTAGGGAGCGCTTGATGGCGTGGAAGCTCAGAAAGAAATAAATAAGATAAAGCGGATGCAAATCCATTAGTTAGCTCTGTTTTCACAGCCATAAAAATACTTAAGGGGTTTAAATAGGAGAGACGTGTTAAACGTGTGGAAATCTGTTTTGATAACATTATTCAGAACGGTGGCTTTGCGCCGTGTGAATTAATAACACTTCATTTACAGACGGAAGAAAGCTGGCATGGTATTTCCAGTTAAAGAGATTAATTTTTAAAGACCTAATTGACAGGCTGGGGTTAGGCAGGATAAGCAACAGACTATAAGGCTGCAGCTGCAAAGTCAAGGTGACTGCAATACTCAGGAAGAAAAAAAAAAAAGGCTTTCAACAAGCAGAATAGAGAGCAGAGAGGGAGGGAGTGAAGAGAATTAGTCCTCAAGCACTTTTTCCTCCGCCCCCTATTCTTCCTCTCTTTATTAGGAACGATTTACTTTCTCAGTGAAAGGATATAAAAGCCGGAGTATTGCGGAGTAATTATCGCAGAGTGAAAATTTAAAGGTTTGACTCGCAGTGTCCTCAAGTTAGCCAGCCGACTGCCAGACGATAAGAGCGGGCCCCGCTCGACACCGGCGGCGTCCGATTGGTCGTGTTTTATGAGCTTTGCCAAAGGAAGAGCACACAAACAGCACTCGGGCTCGGCGAGTCTGTAAACATGATGGACTGTGGCAAACTACTGGGGCTGGTGTTTACCTTGGCAGAGCCTGGCCCTGGCATGTCGGCGGCGTCACTTAATTACTGTTTACATGTAAATATTAAATTATACAAACAAACCCCGCAGAATGTCTCCAAAAAAAAAAAAAGAAAAAGAGAAAAAAATTACAGAAACACATATTCAGGGTCAACCTTATCTGTCCGCAACAGTTGCCGCCGAGCGAATGCGAATCGTTTTGAATCGCAAATTTGCAGCATTGTACATAATCTTCATAATTGTTTAATGCTGTTGTCCAAGGGCATTCAGGTAAATATGTTCCCATGATCTGCATAATAGCAGATGCTCAGATATGTAAAACGTGTCTTGTGTTCCCAAGGAAAAAAAAAAAAACAAAACAAAAGAAAGGGGGAAGATTTTTTTTATTATTTTTTTTTGCTTGGAAGACTTTTAGCAGGATAAAAGAGATAAAGGACGCTGATCTTGAATGAGTCCAGTCAAGACAAGAGGGGTGATTGCTTTGATTACAGACCCCCCTTTTTTTTTTCTTTTTTTTTTTTTGACAGTCCGGAGCATCACATGTAGCAGAGCACCGGTGCCTACTGTGCATCTCTGGTATGGCTGAGTAAAGCACTTGTTCATTTGCAGTGAAGGGTAACATGAAACAGGCCTCAGCCCCTCTGATGGACAGGGAGATTTCACCTTCGCCAGTGAATGATAATGCATTATTAAATTTGCCTCTCTGCTCACTAGATACACTTAGCTGACCACAGCATATTTATCTCCCCATCCGAGGCTCACGTCTTGGCAGGAGAAAGCATTCTGTCACTTTTGAGGCATTTCAAAGATTAAAAAGAACCTCTCTCTTTTCAACGTCCCTAAAAGCATCCCCCCACACCACCACCACCACCACCCCACACCTTTTTTTTTGCAGTGAAATGTGATTAGCAGGAGATGGTGTCACGCAATGGAACATTCATGAGGGGGAGAACAAATATCCAAATGAACTCCTGTGTCCTGGAGGAATAGCCCCCTCTCTGCACCATCAGCAATCTCGCTCACATGGACTGGGGCAAATTTGATTGATCCTCTATTGAATTATTTTTTTGCACTCTTTCATTTCAACGGGACGCACTGACAAGTTGTTTGATCATAAAGCATTATTGTCTGCCAAGTCACATTTCAGGGCTGTGATGGCTAATGATCTTGCCTCCCCGACTTGGGGAAAGTCAGGTAGTCAGCATGTGTTTGAAGCGCGCAACGCCAAGGACATCGAGAGGCCCCGCACAACAAAAAAACACACCACGCATTAAAGTCGGAAAGGATGAAGCGAAGGAGCTTACGCAGAGCATGTTCGAACTTTTAATGATACTGTACGAGGGATAGCATCAGTGTCGGTGAAATATTTACACCAAGTTCTTTCGCCCGACCCAGAGTCCCCTGCCTTTTTATCATTGCGGCTGCATATGCAAAGAAGGAACAAAATAAAAAAGACTACAAAGGCTGGAAATCACTTTTTTGTCTATTTCATCTTTTTTATTTATTTTTTGTTCTCCAAGCTATATACCCCCTTTTCGCTGCACGAGCCCATCAGTGTCCACAGGTTTATGTGCTCAAAGCTCATCAGTCAAACTGCGCACTGGGACCGCGGACGGCAGCAGCATTAAGTGCATCAGCTGGGCATCTTACAGGCGGCTTCCTGGCAAAGAAAATTATCTTCCTCCACCGGCGGTACCGCACGTCAGAGGGCGCTCGGTTGATCGCCGGTATGAAAAGATGCACCTCTAGGTGACATAATACCCCACAGCTTTCCATTTGTGCTTCGCAGGACGTTATAAATGCACCTCCTGTTGTGTCAACAAGTATATCCAACATTTACCAGGGAAGAGCCGCTATCATATTACCAATGATTCATCCGCTTTTAAAATACGTTTTACGGAATCAGCTTACATACTGTAGGACATACTGTAGGACTCTGACTGTCCTGTCAGGCCTTTTAGCTCATTGTAAAACAAACTGCACTGTTTTCATCTTGGTGAATGGCTTTTTTTTTTTTCTTTTTTGCTGTAGAAAACTTTTGAACTTCTATTTAAGCACAGTTCATATGGCTTGTGTTTCAAACACCCTTCTTCCCCGAGGAAATAAAGTGATATCCCAGTGTTTGATGTCCAGAGCGAGTTTACAGCCAAAGGCTTCCGTACCATTCTTAATTCTCCACTCCCCACCCCTGTTTGTCAGCTACCTGCTGTTTCACGAGACAGAGGCTTGTCGGAAACCATCGCCACAGTCTTTCTGTTTGAAGCAGTTCAATTAGTCACATGTGAGGCAACGTTTGGCTGTCTACTCCCTTCTTGTTCCTCCCTCACAAAACATCTGATCTTACTTTCATTTGGTTTTTTTAATTTGGCAAAATGTGGACCAAAAAAAACCCTCCACCAAAAGTTCAAATGAAAGTCCCACTCCAAAAAAAAATAAAAGAAAACACCATCTGGTTATCCTGCGTTGGGGGACACAAGTTTGGAAAACGTCTTGCTCTGTTTTAAAGCCCGACAACAAACAGCCTTTCTCCTTCATCACCAGGAACGACACGAAAAAGCAGAGACACGTTCGTACGCCGTGAGTGATGAGACATTATAGCGTCTGTCTAGGAGGTGTCTGGCTATTTAAATCGGCTCCATATGAGCCGGGGCGCTGCATCCTTCCTCCGCACCCACCGAGCCTGCTTCCAAGAGTGCATTGCAAGAGATTAATTTAATGCTCTGCCAGGATCATAAAGATCAAACAAGTGGAGAGATATCATTAAACCACCGGAATGTTATCTCATTTATCTAAACAAACTGATGCGACGAACAAGCCTAATTAAAAAGCTCACCATAAACAACGTGGCGCATGGCGAGGCCCTTTTCCCACTTTAACAATGGCAATGTGTTTGTTTTATTAATCTAATGCATGGTGTATCATATCATTACAGTTCAATATTTCTATCATTAATTTTATTCCCTTCACTTAAAGCTTTTATTGGAATTACTTTGGTTATTAGTTGGTTCTAATGTATTGGTTACCTCTGTATCTTTGCAGCCACAATCTCTCTTATCTCGCTGCATAAACCTGTGCATGTTATTCAAATTGCCTCATTTATTATGATAGCTTCCTCATGTAAATTGTGCTGACTGCTCGCCCTTGCACAGTCCTCATTAGACTAATGAAAACCTTCAAACGAAAAAACTAAACAACCTGCCAAATAAAGGTCTGGGGTTATTATGAAAATTACAACTGTTGGAGCCGGGAGAAGCTCTCTTCATTAATTCATGCTCAGCAAATTGGTAACTAATTTAGTTGCACTCCTCTGCATTAATGGGTTATTTTATAAAAATGTTTTCCACAGCCAGAGACCTCTGGCGCGCACTCTGGAGAGCTCAGAATCCTAATCAAGTCCGGTGACATATTAGGAATTGACAATCTCAAAGCTAATACAGCACGTGTTTGCCGGCAGATGTGTTTAGGTCAACCAGTTCGAACTGCCCGGAGACCGTGGGGTCATTTTTTTTTTTTTTCCTTCTCTTTCTAATGTTTGCAAAGAAATTAGAGTCATTTGTGTTGATTATCTAAGCACGGAGGAGGCACTTCAGCTGAGATTTGAGGAAACGTTCAGTTGATTTCACATGCTTTTTCTAACTGTTTGCATTAGTCTTTGTTCGCGTGAATCTCCTCTCGACTTCGCACACACGAACAGACTCACATCATCGCACATGCGCATACACAGTCAGACAGTTTGTGACCCAGAAATTCAGCTCATGATCCTGCTAATTATTACTATTCACTGCTTCGCACCCTGCATGCGAAGGTCTAACACTGATCTTCACGTGTGCGTGGCCATCAGGGAACATACAGCCCAATGATTTCCATAGTGGGTTTCATATCATTATCAGCCTCACCTCACCCTGTATCACACAACTCCGCTAAAGCCAACAGAGAATACGAAAATCTATTATTTGCTTCGTGTTTGTATTTAATCCTCAATGATTTCTTTCTGGATATGGTAGTTCATTTGATTTTTTTCTTAAAGAACAATAAATATCGATAAAATAGCAAGAACAATTAATTCAAAATAGAAGCTGACTGTGAGATTTTGGTGTAACATTATCAAGTATTTGTTTTTTTTCTTTGAGGTTCAGACTGACAACTGCACACAGTTCTGTGCACTAAGCTCAGTAGTACTTTTTTATCTTAAGGGATATCTGTTTTTTGTGCCCATATATAATGTGTGATTGTAATATTTCATAAACAACTTGATGGATTTTGATAAAACTCTCAGAAATTAATCATTGGTTGTTCATCTACAACTGATTAACTTTTGGAATTGTCCCAATTCAAGACAGTCCCTGAAGCTAATCAACCTTAGCAAACTCCAAAATGGCTGTAGCTCGGTCAAATTTCCACGTATTGAGCTAGGGTTTGGTGTGGTAGTAGCTGAGACTCATCCTCATCATATGCTCTGAACACTAACATATCACACAATATCCTTGTTAAAAAGTTTGGCCTGGAAAGCATCAGGCAATGTGCATTTCTTCGAAAAATGCTTTTTATTTAGTATGATAAAAAAAGAAAATCTTTGAGTAATCTCGAATTTAAAATGAAAACAGATGATTCAAAAGTACTTTCTAATGCTGATAGTCATTTACTATTTTGGTTTTTTTTTCCCCAGTTCATTGCAAGGAACAACTTCACTTTGTCAGCTCTCCAATACAGAAATTGGATGTGTTATGAATCTAAAAGGGCAAAACACACACTTTCATACATGTTACACTTATACATGTTATACTTTTCTCTACTGTGCATTCATGGTGTTTGTGTAATAAAACTGTAGATATTACACCGAGCACCTTAGATCTAGTTTCTTTAGCTAGTTTACTATTATTAGTATAAAAAGTACTACAACTGGAATGAATTAGAAGAAGTAAAGAAAGCATTTTTAAAATAAAAGGCTACATGTAAAGACAGGTGAGGCAATCATTACTGATGTTTTTTACAGTACACCAGTTTTTAAGCAGTTTTAAATTTGTTTGAATTAAAATTAGATGGGTTATAAAAATCTTCACAACCATTCAGGTTTTGTAAATATTAACAATAACTAGACCAACACAGTTCATTTCTACTGTAAAGCTGAACATTTCGACACTGAAAACTAACATGATGTGAATGAAGACCCTAGTGGCCATTAGTAGAACTGCAGCTTTTAAAACTTAAGTGTTGGGTTTATTTTTGAGCCCCAGAAGTTGCTGTTTTGTTGGATTAAAAAAAATCAAATCAGTTGAACAAAACTATTCCACTTCCGAAAGGGCATTAAACAAATGTGGACTTCTAATCTGTTTCCAGTGCATTAACTCTTTGTGTCAGCCTTGTTGTTGGTTTTGATTGTTGCTTCTCTGTTTCATCTGCTCTGACATTCTTATAGTAAGAGTAATCTAACTTCTATCAATTTTATGTAAAGTCTGTAGTAGTAGTATTTCAGTTCCACCACATTTTGAATCACCTTTGTCAGTGTGCATCCTCTTTGCTTCATGGCTCATGTCGTGGGCTAGGTCTCCCTCTTTAGGACCAGGTGCCATGTTGGGGGACAGGCCTAGCAGGGCTTGGTTCATCGACAGGCCATTGTGGTGTGCCGCTGTAGAAGAGACAACAAAATCATGCGTAGTTTTTCTTCTCCTTCTCGTGTGTACAGCTCATTTACCGTTTAAATGCAGTAAAAAGGCAGAACAGCTTACGTATCCTGTCTGAGGAGCTTTCTGTGTGGGCCGGGGAGCTGGACACACTGCTGCTGCGGTGGGACGACGGGTGACTGCCTGGCCTCCTGTTGTCTTCTAAGGAGGGAGCAGGGGAGGGACTGTCCGGCACACGTTCCTGCAACCCCAACAACAACAAACGCAACACATCCAAAATAAACATCTGATGCAGGCAGGAGCATGAAGAAAAGGAAAAAAAACCCAAGAAGGGGGAATGTTTTGTTTTAAAATTTACCTTTATAACAGAGGTGACCATTCTGGAGGGCAGACTCTGGCCCTGTGCTGCAGCAGCCATGTTTGCGATGGTGCTGAGGTGGTTCATCTGGCTCATCGCCATGGTGACAGAGGCTGGGGGAAGGCTGACTGGGATCAGGGGGTGTGGCATCATCATGAAGGGGAGTTCCAGGCCTGCGACACATGAGGAGGTTGTTGGTTATTCAATGATGCGTATTATGGTGTGAGATCCTCACAGGGGAAACTTGTGAAGCTCTGGCAGAAAACTCAAAGCCCACTGGTGTTAATTCAACAGCCAGTAATGCACAACACTAAGATCCCCTTTAAATAGAGCTGTCCAATAACACTAACACTGCTTTCTATTAGTAAAAGAATAGATTAATTAAAGCTAATCGGGTATCTTTCCATGTTAACATTATCCACATGAATATTTTAATACACATGTTAATAATGGATACCACTGCAATAATAATAAAGAAAACTTGGATGATACTTATATAAACAGCCATCTGCAATAAATATACATCAATTATTCTACGATGAATAAAAAATGGCACATTATGGGTAATTGTCTCAATATTTACACACAAAAAATATCCCTTTGAAAACAAGGCCAATCTTGGAAGCCATTACCCAAATGACTAGTTAAATGTGCTAATGACAAACAAGTATTGTTAGACTACAGTGTGGCAATGACTTTGGGCTAATTATAGCAGCTCATAATTGAGAGCAGAGAAAGAAGAAGAAGAAGAAGAAGACTCAGTACGAGAATAGTTCAGATCTCAATATTAAAGGGAGTTTCTTTTTCTTGTATGTGCGCACAAATTACCCCATTTCAACATAAGAGATAGCGTACAAATGTTTTAAATTATTCAATTGCTGCCTGGCGATGGTGGCCTAATTGGGAAAATAGAAGACATTAGCAGACTGGAAATGTAAAGAATGTCCAATAAAGATACCATTGGGGGGGG
>NC_051435.1:17264729-17273587 GCF_001649575.2 Kryptolebias marmoratus | reverse complement strand
GGGGGGTAGCAGCTAGTCAAACAGTGGCCCTGCACCGTGCTTCTGAATGGCTTAATGAAAACAAGGCGACTTTCAAAAGACATGAGCGCAGACAGAAGGTCAAAGCTAGGTGTCTGTACTTCCCTCCTCAACCATTTCGCCCATTCCCCCCACCCCGACGCTCAGCGCAGACTTTGAACTGGCAGGATCAAAAGTGACTGGAAACATTTTGGTCTCATTCCTCCGCCACTCAGATGCCTCTCCCCAAATGCTTTCAAGAAAACCTCATAGACGCTACTGGATCTGATTGAGCTTCTGTGTTGATTTTTTTTCCCCCTTCTTTCTTCCCTTCTCTGTTTTGGCAGTCTGGTTCAAGGTAAAAAAAAAAAAAACAAGAAAAGAAAGAAATGCATAAAAGAAAGAGAGGGAGACTGAAAAAAAAGGATGGCACACTATACAACGCTTTCCACAAAACAACTCCACTCCTCCTTTCTTACAAAACATCAGTAGCCAAAGAGCAAGGAGATCGGCATGGCGGAGCCTCTAAAGAGAAGGACACTGGTTGAAAATGAAAGGACATAAGAAGTACTCCTCTCTGTCATCCCACCTCCTTCCAAACGAAGCATTGATTTCCATAAGAAAGATGGCATGCAGTTTTCTCAGTGGCGAGTATTCCCAAACAATATAAAGCAGGGGGGGGAGATTAAAGCAAGGCGGAAGCCAAGCAGCACCTTGTATCAGCGCCTCCGCTCAAGCTCAGACTGAATCAATTACCACTCAGCAGGCTAAGCTCAATTAAAAAACACCACAGAGGGCCTGATTGCGGGGGTACTTACCGTAGGAGGACAACTTGGTAAGGTCTAGGCTACCTATCAAGCTTTCGAGGCCACTCAAGGGCCAGAGTGAAGAGACTTGTTCTGCCTTTGAGGTAGACACGTCACACCCATTCAATCAAACACAGACAGATTTACACCATATCGGGAAAGAGTGACAAAGGAGGTGAAAAGTCACCTAAAATAACACAAGGCTCCTCTCTGTTGCTGCAATAACATTCCCCGTCTTATCTCTTTGTTATTTCTTGTACTCGATGCAACATGAATGTCATGACTGACAGCCTGGCTCAAGAACACTGGACTTCTGTTCACTCTGAAGGGGTATTAGTCTCGCTTTCAGTGCTCGTCCAGCCCCTTTCATGTCACTCCCCTGTCCCAAAGCAATGTTTCTTCCATAAAGACCCATTCAGTGCAACGGTAAGGGAATGTGCCACGGACCGACAAGGGTCCACCAAATCCCTTTTGTCTGTAACTGAAAGGAGCCAGGTGAGAAGGACATTCATTTATTCAAGGAATCTGGCTTTTTTTTTTTTTGCGATGCAGCTAAGTGTTATTCACATGCAGTTCCTTTTTTTATTTTGTCTTGTTAAGAGGAGGACCACACTCTGCCCGAAACACCTTTTAAATTTGGCAATAATAAAGTGTGAAATTTTTCTTTTCTTTTTCTTTTAAAAATAGAATCAAGTACCCTTATTTAGACTCATTAATCACTTAGGAAAATGGGCATATATTCCAGCGGGCAAACTGCAAGAAACATATCTGTCAGTTTCTGTTTATCTCTGATACAGAAGTTCAGATCTGAACACCCCCCACCGCTCCCCTCGTCTCTCCTGAAGGGCATAAACAATACATTTGAAGTAATTTACCTGGAGTAAGCCTGAGGGACCCACAAAGGTGAACTCCTATTTACCATCATTAAAACTACAAATCGCTTAATACCAATATAAACAGCTCAGCTATTATGTTGTGCCGTGCTTGCGAGGTTCACGCATGGCTAGGTAAAGATCTGAATCGCAAAGGATGAATTGAATGAATTAAAACAGCCCTTGGTAACGGCGTGATTAAAAAGCTGTTACATCAAGCTTTTTGGTATTTCAGTTACTTAAAAGAATTACAGCAACAAAAAAGGACTGAATGTTTCAAAATGATTAGAAAAGAGAGCAGTAATTTATTTTGATGACAAACCAAAAAAATGATATCTTGCACTGATTTGGGGTGCAGTTAATCTTCATCAAAAACAAAACCTCAGTCTTTCTGGCTATCTAATCCTGCCGAGGGAAATAAGGGGAGAGAGAGAGAGAGAAAAAAAAAGAGGAAGCTAAAGCCATTGTCATTGAAAATGGTATGAGAAAGCAAGCAGCCCCTTAACCTTAACTCTGTTGTGGACAGATTTCCCCTGACAAAAATTAAACTAGCTCCTACTTGGCACTTTATTATCTCTTCAACTGAATGATTTATTGTTTGTGGAGAGAAAGAACCAAAGAGAGAGGGGAAGATTACATTTCCAGCCAAAGCTCAGACCCGATCTCTCTTTTTTTTTCTCTTCTTTTTACTCCCTCTGTCCAGGAAAAAAAAAACGCTCCCGACAAACAATAATGTCAGCTGTAATTGATCGGAGGTCGCCGGCTGGGCCTGCAGTAAAAGCGCACTATTTAAGCGACAATCGGCCCCGCGCTCTTCAGACGCTGGCTAATGAAGCTGTCTGTCTGGGCTATTTACCTTCTCTTAAATGGAAGGGGAGAGATGTACTGTAAGAGACAGGGCTGGAGAGGATCTGCCTCGCGCTGCTGTGAAATAGGACCTGCACATGCCTCAGGAATGTATAATTGGTTGCCGCAGCCAAAGCTGGGGATTCGGTGCTAATTAAATGACTTGTTTAAAGCCTATCTGTCTTTGTTTGGGAGGCTCTGGGCTTCTGAACAATGCATTGAAAATGCTGTTGTCAAACAAACATTCCTGGTTATCCTTTGATTGGAACTGAACAAGACAAAAGGCTGATTTACTCAATGCTAAGCCTTTGGTTTTCCTGGTGTTGAGATGCCCCCCACCAACACACACACACACACTTCGGATCTGTCAAAACCAAACAGGACCGATCCAGTCAAGCAGTTAAATAAAAGCAACTCTTTTCACAACACATGCTGCAAAACAATCTGAGTTTTCTTACTAATTGCTCTTGTAAAAATGCCCCCATGTTGTGTTTGCGTTTCCCGAACAAAGGTGAGACGGCGGCGCAACGCACATGGAGAGTCTTTGTTGTGGTCGTATCGAGGATTTGCACACGGGTCCCAGAAGGAAATGAGCAACTCGTGGAAAAGTGTCTGTCATGCCTCGAGACATTTAGGGGGCACTAATCAGCTATTCCTGTTTATCATAACTGTTAATCTCTAAAATCTGAAGCCGTTTTCGGGAGATGGAGGTATCTTTTACGCTATTACGCTGAAATAAAAAAATAGCCTCCACAAACATGCTGTCTGCCATCGCGGTGCCACTTAAGACATGCACTCAGAAACATACCTTTTCCCACACACACACACACACATAAATGCAAACAAGAAAAAAAAAAACAGACACACACAGATGGCAGGTTCAGTCAAGGCTGGTGAGTCCTGTTTCTCATTAAAAATGGGGGAGTGAGAAAGGTATAAAGCTTTGATGTAGCCACCCACAGCCCTACAGTGTCACTGAATGAAACTTTGAAGCTTTTTGTGTTTACATAGTTAATGTCGATAATAAAGCAAACATCTTGTCTTTGTTAAATACCTCGCTCCGCACTCAACGTATGCACGCACGCAACAGGAATGAGAGACATAAAGAGAGCGCGGTAACAAAGAGAGGCAAAGATAAAAACACACACTTAGACAGTGATGCCACGCTGAAGTACCAACACACAAATCCTTAAAAAATAATAATAATAAAAAGAAAAACCACATGCAAACAATATGCTTTACATTCCAAGAGCCATGGATACAGTTCAAGCGAATTCACATCAACAAACAAAACTTGTTTAATATGCCAGGATAAGGGGAAAAAAAAACACTTTGCAATGATTCAGGTGGGTAAAACTTTCTTGCCAAAATGCCTCACGTAACGTAGGAGAAACCATGATAAGAAAACAGTTCTGATTTGATGAGGTAACATAATTGCCTTCCAACGCAAACCACTGGAGTGTAACATGTGGTGGAAATTATCACGGAGACAGACAGAGGTGTTTGTCCTTTAAGTGTATAAAATCGAAGGCTTGCAGCTTTTATAGGATAATTTAAATCCTCTGCTCCGGTGGCATGCATTCCTTATGAAAATTGAAAGATCCATCATCTCTCTGACAGATCTGTTGCGAAAGAAGTTCTTCCCATCTTTGAAGAGGAAAATGCTAGACACGTTTTGTGCCGTCGCCCCGCCTGACACCGGTCCTCCCCGTTTTAGATGTCTATTTGTCTCTTTGCTGAAAATGTTAACGAACAGGGCAATAATCAGGCCATATGCTTGCATGTGGCAAATCTCATTACAGTAAATGACCTTTACCAACCAATGCCAACATTCTTGTGCTTGATAACACAGAGCGTACAACGCGTGGGGAGGGGAGAGGGGACAATGGAGGGTTTAGTTAACGCAGTCATGCACAGGAATGGGGCGGAGGGCCAAGAGAGCCAAACCTTCAGGACACATTAGCAAACGGCGCTCGCTCCTCTAATTTGGGTCGGAACCAGGCTCACTTTACATTTGTCACACATCACTCTTGATAAACACACAGAATACGTGCGAGAGGCCCGACACCCGAGCACTTACAATAAGCCGCAAGCTCAGGAAAAGTGCTGCGAGCAGAAGAGGAGAGAGCAGAAGGAGAGCAGAGAGATATTACCAGCAGCTGTTACTACTGCGGGTGCAATATATTCAAGTCCAATCAATAAAGCTCCTGCAGACAGTGACACCCAAGCAGACAGAGGAATCATTTTCATCTGATACTTAGAAAAAGCTCCCCCTTTTAAAAAGATTGCTTTCAGTCAATGACAACCAGTTGTCATTTGACTAAAGCTCCTGAAATGAAATATATTGACGAGTGTTATCAATCACGGCCCACTCTGCCGTCATATCGCGTTAGCGGAGGGGGTGGGAGGGTGGGTTGTGGGCTGGGAGTCAGTTTGCATGTGGTCATCAGATAATCTGATTTAACTATAAAATTAGCATCACCACCTTCCGCATCCCTCTATTAAAACCACCTCATGAGAGAAAAGTGCAGCGCAAAGTAAACACATTGCAGCTGAGCTGCAGAGTCTCAGATCCTAACTAAACTAAATTAAACATTTCTTTAAGTGGCTGCTCTTCTTTCAGCTTGGATGACGCGTCCTTGTTCAGGCGAAAAAACAGAAATTCAAAACAAGGTGCAATACTTTTGCCAGGCCAGTTGGTGGTGATAATGTGCACATTAACAACAATTTAATGAAGAAATGAAGATTAATCCAATGTTGCTTTCGGGAGTACGTTCGACTGAACTGTTTTGCAATTGCAACTTGGAAAAACGATGGATTTTTCTAGTAATGTGTTTCGTAACCAGGCTAGCTAATATTAACAGTATGAGCTAATAGCAATGTGCTTCTCTTTATTAAAACCATCAGTGTTTCCATAAAGATGTTGTACAAAAAAACAATGATTGTGATGAATTTAATGGAATACATGCTAACTGAAGAGAGAACAAAAGGGTTACTACTTATTTATCACCACTTTTCATATGAAAGGCAGTCATATTAGATTTTAAGGTCAGGGTTCTCCGACTTTCCATGTTGGAATTTCTACTTCGGAGGTAGTTCAAGTTCAACTCAGGAGTTTCAACTTTTAAGGACAAATTGAATGCACTGTAAGCGTAGCTAGTGAATTTCCGCAAATTGATCATAGCTCTTTTGTCTTTTGTTGACACTGTATTTCATTTTACCTCAAAAACGATTGTTTTTCTGTGTCCGACTGAAGCTTAGAAAGGTGAAAGGGACAAATCTAGTTGTGGCTACAAATTGGTGTAACCTGGCACCCTTGTTTTTGTGGTTTGTAGCACATGATCAATACAATAAGATTAGTGGGCATGCACAAGAAAAAAGTGATGTTGTTGATTAATGAATAAACTAAATGCAGCAGAAAAAGTTTGTTTTGCATAATATCTATGCAATTGTGGACATGGCCCAATAAGGTAACCGTCTGAATGTTCTTTTGGGAACCAGCGTTTTTATTTAAATTATTTGGTTAAAGTGATTGCTTGGAAAATCTGCACATTATTTGTACAGAATTACCCTCCTTTGTTCACAGGATGAAAGGCATGCCGATTTGTGAAATTCCTTCACACTGTTTGAACTTGCTAACGCTTTCCCTCTTTATCTCGGTCCCATAGGAGAGGCTTTGTGATGGTGAAGATGTCTGGGTGCAGTTTGGCTGATAGCTCTATTTGGAAGAGGGTTCCCATATCATAATTGAGATATGAACCAGGGAAAAAAAAAACGCACCTTTCATTTCAGTCAACTAACAGAGTGTCTTTGCAGAAGATGTAAATGCTTTTTGATTCTTCTCCTGATTACTGTATCGCCACAGAATAAGACATTTTTACAGTGTAATCACAGCAAAAGAGGTTGTTGTTTTGTTGTCATCATAGTGTCATTACTGTTATTGTGTACACTGTAATATCATTACTCTATGCTAATGTGTCCTCTTACACATAATCAGAGCAAAATGATGATATCTAAGGCTCTGATGCTGCACCATCATGCGAAAAGTGGTTCTGCTCGACGCAATCGCTCGCCACGTATATTTCACATTGCTCCGACCTGCGAAAGCTCATCATCACTGAAAGGTTGAATGTCATTTATTACACGTATCACATTTACACCAAGTGACATTGTCTTTTCAAATTGTGTTGATCTCTTCACTTTCAAAGGTCACCCCCTTCCCTGGCTAAATTCAACCTGACAGAGAATAGTGAGGAGGGGACAGCCCAACACATGCATCCCTCCCGCATCAAAGCGCTCCAAATTAATCTATCCAATTAATGAAGAAAGGGGCCTAATGTTGATGAGGGATGACAACTCGACTGGTCAGTTGTTTTTTTATAGCTCCGCTCCTGTTATCGTGAGCTAACCACATGAGACATTCAAACAAATATTTCTGTGGCTCGCCGCTCGCCTCGCTCCTCCTTGTACGTCTTCTTCTCTGAAACTCGGCTGCCACTCAAAGATGATAGAACTCGATACGGATCATTATGGAAATAATGTTTAATCAATTCCCCCCTGTTATTGTAATCTATTTCTGCAGTTGTCTGCGTTTGTGTATTTTGTAGCTACATCAGCGCGCCTCACAATTTCCCAATCATGCATATTCAAGTGTTACGCTGATGCTTAACAGCCGACGCAACCGGAATTAGAACGAGGACATTAGACTTCATTAAAGAGAGAAATGATTATCAGGTTTATCTTTTGAAATGTCTATTAAAATGTGTGTGTCGTCCCTCACTTATCTGTCACCTGGCTCCCATGAGCCTGGCGGACTAATAGAGAGACGGTGAGGGCCAAAGCCCGGGAGAGAGACACAGACCCATCAAGCTCTTCACTCAGACTGGAAGGCTGCCTGCCTGCTCTGCCAATCCATGTCTAGCTCGGTGTGTCTGACTCAGTTACCAACACTCGTACCCATTCCCGCAACAGGGGCAGATTTAAAAGACCCCTTTTCTCGTCTATCCAAATAAAAAGAAATTCAAACAAACTTGCACAAATCGGACAATACGCGTCTCAGCAAAAGCATGTGCCGCGAGAAGTTCAAGAACTGGATCCTTTTCGCCCCATGGCAACAATCTCATCTCTCCAAAGAGCTTCGGCTGACAAAAGCTCCCATAAGAGTGCACGAGAGGAAGATGGATGAAGTTGCCCCTAGACACTTATATCAGGTCAGTGCATGTTTTATCCCCTAATGGTTAAGGTTAGGATTGATTAGGGGGGGGTGATGCTAGATCTGAGCCCGAGGGCCACTGTTCTGTCTGGAGGAACAGGAAGTCACAACCATCCTCCATCACGGCCCACATTCTGGCTGCGCTCGTGCCACCAGCGCCAGTGTGGCTTAGCAGGTTGGAGTGTGCGGTTAGCTTGTTGGATGTGTCCTTCCACCCTGAGAGCGTTATTATTGGAAAGGACATAAACAGACTAATTAAATCGCAGCAGTGGAGCTGGGCTGACAGCTGGCGCAAAGAGTGTGACCAAACAGATCCCTATCAAAGTGCTGAAGTAGAGTGTGTTCTGCTATTGTGTGCATGCCTCTATCTGCTCGTATGTATTACTATAAGTACTATAAGCACACACAGGCTTGTGAGCAGATTTTACCCAGTTTAGATGTGATGACGATAATTTTTTCACTGAAATTTCCTTCACATGGATCTTAATGTCTCATTTATCAGACTATCAGAAAGCACACAGACTCACTTGTAAGGACCTAAATGTTACAAATGCTTTCCAACAGAGCAGTAAACACTCCGGTAATTAGTGCACAGTATCCAAGCTGACTTCAGTCAGCTCTGCAACATGGTCAAGCACGGACCCCATATAGAGAGGAGCCTAGTTATGCATTGATCTCAGAAAATTAAGGCTAACTGCCCCAGATTGCGGCGTCTTGATGTACCTTCTGGACGAGCAATGTACTAGACTTGTACTGTTAGCAGAGTAAACAGGGTGATTTTGACTCGCTGCGCTTTAAAATGAATACGTGCTGAATAATTAATGCCAGCGCCCGTAAAAAGCGTCGTTATCTGTGCGCACAAAACCACTGATGATGAGAAAATATGGTTTTAACGAGTCAATAATGGTGAGTGCAACAAGAGCGGCCTAATCAATGAGCCTGCAACGTTTGCAAACAAGGACTTGAATTATAACGCCAATAATTGATCTCTTCCATTTTTTACCCCCCCTCCCCGTCCTCTCCTTCATGTGATGTCATTGTTTATTGACTGCTCTGTGCCACTGAGGGATGATGGGAAGTTTCAGAGTTTGTTTTAGCTCTGACTTTTGACACCCCCCCCCCCCC
>NC_051435.1:17257502-17264703 GCF_001649575.2 Kryptolebias marmoratus | reverse complement strand
CCCCCCCCCATACACCCCCCTCCACCAGCACCACCAACTACCTCCCCCAGCCTAACACCACCCACCCCTTTTCTTCCATTTGTAAATTTGCAAGCTGTAGCACCAGCTTAACCAAAAAGGATTAAGTCCCATACCCAACTGAGAACACAGATAATGCTCAGTAATTGGTAAAAAATGAAGATGAATGGGACAGCTAGATAAGGACCAATTAGCTGCTGGGAGTGTACAGCTGTGGTCTCCTCACAGAGCACTCTCAGGGGCCAAGGCCCCCTCTTTCTGCATGCACGCACACAGACAAGCGTGCACACCGGCACAGGCAAACATGACTGCGGGGCTTTTCACAAATTTGCCTGATGACCCCTTTCCTCATCGTCTCACCCTGAACCTTTTATTTTTTTTCTTCTCTCCATCTCAGAGCAAAGCAACACTCCAGGTACCTGTCACCACCTGTCCAACATCAGCCTCTCTGGGGCTCCAGCTTTTTAAGGGGCTCCAGCTTTTTAAGCACTGATGTAAAATGTAACCACTCCTAGCATAACCCTGTGTGATGCCACGGGTCAAAATGTGAAGCAACGTGTGAAAGAAAGCAGCAAATGTTGTGCCTCCCTCTTCCTGCGGTGTTGTCTTTCGGTGAGTTGTTTGGTCGGCATGTTGTGGCATCATCTGGCTGATGACAGCGGAATTCCCATATCTAATTACAAACAGGATTTCAGCTCCATTAGTGCTGCGTGGTGAGGAGTCAGATGAGTGGCAGGGCAGCACCCGGTGGCCAAAGAGAGACACGGGACGGAAGACAGAGACGTAAGTGAAACAGGGAAAAGAGGACAAACCCACTTTACTCGTTTCTGCGGGTCGAAGTAAACACTTTTATTTTTCTTCAGCGGGGGTGAAAAGAAAAAAAAAAAAGCAATTCCTTCTCTTGAAATTGGCAGGTGTTTGTTAGTGGGCAGCTGACAATATTTTTTTTTTCTGCCAGTAATGAAGGTTGTGGCTGGGGTCAATGCACTGGGAGGGAACGGCGGGCGGTTTATCCCCCTCAAGGCCAAGCACCACACGTGTTTTGCTTGGTCTGTGATCTGTAATTGTGGCATTTCCTGAGAGGCGCAGAAACAATCCACATTGTGCTTTGAGAGGGCTCCCTCTGCACGACTAAAGAGTGCGAGGGAAAAAAAAAAAATCAAAGACCGCCCCCCTCCCGACGCCACATACCACCACCACACACCTACAACTCCACCTCCCCTCACAACAATTTGTTGCTAGCACTTTTTCCTTACACTTATGGCATATTTTTTCTGCCTTTGATTTTCTATTTGGTCTTTTTTTTTTGTTTTTACCCCATAATTAATAACACTGATGTAAACAGGAAGGTCTAATTGTAATGAATATTTAATGCAAGGGAGAAACATTAGCCTGTTCAATTTACATCAACACAAAGACGGCGGCGAGCTATCCAACTCCACAAACAGTACAGAGTGTCCTTCACTAGCTGGCTCTGCTGTGCTTTGCTCTGAGCACTTCACAGTACAAGATCTGCTTCAGACAGACACTGAGACGAAGCACCTGTATTTCGAGCCGGAGAAGGATTTGTTTTTTTTTCCCCCCTTTCAATGGCTTTATGTAGCGAGCTGCTCTCTCGATTGACCTAATCTGCATCCTTAGTGGTATCGTCAGAAGTGGGCTCATTATCATATCAATTCCTGTCTTGGTGGTAACATAATTTGTTTAAATAAACACATCCGTCCTTAAGCCGGGTGGTTAAAAAAATGTCAGTCCGTTGACTCAGAGCAGCTGTGGTGTGAGTCTGTTTAAAACACGGCAGAAAGTAGTTCCCAAGTTAGGTCTCTGAGACGCAACAAAAACGCCAGCCTGGACCGGTTCCCCCTTCTGCCCACTCCACGCTGTATCAGTCAAGTGATTTATACATTTGGATTGCAATTTGATAATAAGCTCGAGAGCTGAACATGCTACGTATTCACACTCGAAAATGGTCAGACTCATAAATCAGATCAGAGCGAGGCTCTTTTGGAATGTTAAATAACTCCGCCGTCACGCTTTCCAGCGAGCCAGTGCTTCTTTTTGTGTGTGTCTGTGAGTGTGTGTGTGTGAAATCACAAAATACATGGAAGAGTTAGAAGTCTGTGGGCAGATGAAGACGACAGCATGCTGTTTGCTGTGTTTCATGGCTCTGCAGTGCAGAGCAGGCCATATATCTCCAGCGTATTATCAGGATGACTCCTGCTGGCCACCCTGTCACAGGAGAGTGCTTGATATAAACAAGAGATTGCCGCGACACCCAGTAATCAATATTAGGATGGTTTCAGTACCAAACATCATTTGTCTCCGCGAGCATTCCTTTGACCAAACGAAGCATTAATTCAAATCATAAATCTGAGCTGATTTAAATCCGAGGAGAGTGAGGCAGAGAGAAGGGGCCCCTGTCTGACTGCCTGCCCCTAATGATTTATTTTCTACATTTCTGCGAGCGAGAGATTTGTCCATAGCCACTGACAGGTCACCTTCAAACGCCAGTGGCAGACTGTTCATCACCATGCAGACGAGCATCTCATCGCTGCGAGTAAATATTAAAGGAAAAGAATCCAATTGATTGTGGATGGGGCTGAGAGGCGTCACCGCCATATATTTCACTCAGGTAGCTAATGCTGCAGCCCATGCACCTAGAACTGCTCCCCCCTTTGCCAAAATTATGATTCTTCCGGGAGCCCGTGTGGCTGCCTGTGGACTCAAGGTTACAATTTAAATTGTAAAAAGATAAAACAGCTTCTTATTAGCTCCATTGCCACAGCCTTGCTGCTGGTGCTCGCATTTATCTTTATTTCCGTGACCTCGCAGGCTCGTATTCTCCTTCTTCTTCTTTTTTTTTTTACACACTCCATTCTCTCGGAGTGATGACCTCACACTTTATGCATTTTGCATTGTTAAATCGGCTTTGAAACACATCCTGTTTTCATCTCACACACCACCAAGCTCCGCCGTGTCGAGTGTCTCTGCAGAAACGCATTCACGCAGCCATTTATTACAGTAAGTGAATAAAAACCTCAATTTAGCAACCAAAGCTACATCTGGTTTATAATTTTGAAAGGCCTCATGAATCTGCGTGAACGTACATTATCATTCTCTTTAATTCACTAAGTGCTTGTGTGTGATATTACAGAAATCCTTCTGCTTTTTAGTGCTAATAATTAATTGAAATGGCACATAGTGAAAAACCATGGCTCTCGCAGCAATTCAATTAGATCCTGTTGAAAAGCTGATAGCTTTGGTAAACTGTGCTCACAGCTTCACTCAGCAATTAAGCTATTTGTTGTTTTTTTTTCTTTTTCTTTTTTTTCTTTCAACATAAAAAGTCTTCAGAGAGAAAGCCTAGATGCGCTTTGCCAAATTTGGAGTCTACAGTGCACACAAAACACAACAAAATCAATAGCTTAACATCTTACAAAACCGCACAAAAACAAGAGCATGCTGAAAATAGCATGCAAATCTTTGGTTTATGTTGAGCTGTATGAGTAAGACCGCTGAGCCTTTTCAGGATTTAGGCTGAAAATTGACGGGAAGTTGGATAACTCTTAAGAGAAAAACAAGTAGTCAGTGATGTAGTTTGTTTTTTCTTTATGAATTCATTGTTTCTGACCAGATTTATCACTCTAGAAGACACCTATTTAGGCAAACATTTCAAATATTTGCTAGGCTGTTTTAAATTAAAAAAAAAAAGAATAAAAACAGGAGTTTGGAATGCACCAACATCGTCTCCAGCTGTGATAAAATTGTGTCACAATTTGTCAAAGTTTGATTTCATTGTGTGAAACAGCAATCAGCATAATCACCATTACAAGAACAGTGGAGACCTCTTTTTAAGTGTCCTCACTTTTTAACACTTTATGCCTAAAAGTGTTGATTTTGACCAATTCTTTTGAAACGAGTTGTTTTGATTTGATTTGACACAGATAAATGAACTGTGTAGCAGTTTCTTCCAGTTAGTTTCCTGCTGGGTATACTCTTTTACCATGATATTAAACTGCATTTCTCTTGAACAGTTAAACTGCAAATTAAACCAGCTTGGCGTTACAGACACACATTTACGGGATTCTGCCTGGCAAAACCTGATGCATCACTGAACTGCTCATACATGAAATATCAGAGCACCAACTAACATGAATGAATCCATATTTTCAATTTTATGTTCAAACTTTTGGTAAAACTTCCCAATAAGGGCCCCTTTAAAAAGGATGTATTACAGCTTTGTAACTAGGTTTTCATGACTCTGTAAACACTTTATGAATCATTTATGAAACAGTTATAACGCACTGTTTGTACATAAAAGCAGGCTCACTATTGGCACGATCAAGTGCTGTACTTTCATTATTTCTTTATAATTTAGACTTTAAAAATGAAACATTTGTCAGTAAGTGAGCATTTGTAGATACAAAGTTTGCTTCATATATAACGTCATTTAATTAAAAAAAAAACAAGTTGAGCGACTTCTAATAAATTACTTTTATCTAAAAATATAAAAGCACAGCACCTCAATGTCTGAATAGTGGTTTATAAATGTTTTATGAATGATTGATAATGCTTTATAAGGTATTTACATATTCATCAAAAACCTTATGAAGCATTATTAAATCCTTTAGAAAAGGGCTCAGATTGGAAAGTGGTTTCTTACTTTAAAACAAACTTATTTTTTCTTTTTAACAATACTATAATCAACCTGTCTATATGATTTTTATTGGTACAGAATAGGGAATAATATATAGACTATCAGTAAACATAAAACCGTTTTCATTCATTTTTTATTTAAGGCATATTCAGTGTTGCAGATTGGGGTAAACCAGCTCTAAAGGGATAGTTCAGATCTTTAAAAGTTAATATCATCCCAGCTGCAGACAGCTTTTTGAACAACCGTAAGTTTAAAGAACTAGAATTTCATTCTGACCAACAAGCTAACAGCTAGTTTGAGTGGGACCAAGCCCAAAGTGGACTGCTGTCATTTTAAAACAACTCCAATCTCAAAACTTCATAGCATATTGTGCTTTTTTTAAATATATTTTTTTGCAATGGCATTAGCTTCACAATACATTGTTATTTACATAGAATTCTATTGTTATCTACAAGGACAGATTGTAGCAGCAGCTAGCTGTAGCACTTCTGTTGCAGCCTGGAGCACTTCTGGCAGGAATATCATAATACATCTGTTAGCATGTTAATCTTTGTTCAATGAGCTATCTACAACAGGTAGGATATTAACTGTTAAAAACCTTTTCTAGAGAACCCCACTACAACTGAACTGAACTCACCTTTAAAGGCTCCGTTTAAGTCTGAGTCTGCACAGTTATCAAAAAATACTTTGAAGCCTGCGTTTGCCTTCCCTAAACCTGACTAAAAGTGTCTGTGACAGTGCACGAAAGTGCATCCTTTACCGACACTGGAGCTGAGGTCTCCGTTCTCCCCGTCGCCTCCGTGGTGGTTGGCGTTGCCGTGGTAGCCGCTCATCGCCTCCAGCTTGATCTTCTTGACCTTCATGGCCTCTGCGATGGCCGCGTTGGCAGCTGCTGCCGCGGCTGCTGTCAGGCCTGGTGAGAGGAGGCAGAGGAGACAGAGCGCTTACAGACATGTTACACGCCTGCTGAGGCTGAGCCGCCGCACCTGCAAAACTCCGAGCCCCACAAATAGAGAGGACTTCCATAACAACAAGCACTGAATAATTTTATCCACTTGGGTGGATGAGCTCCTAAGAGATCAGAACTTAGTTTTTCATCTTCTGACAGGGGATGTCTTCACAGCAGGTTATCATGCTGATGAGATGAGTCTATGTGTGTGTGGCAGCACATGATTTTTATGAATGTTTCCAATCCTCGCCCCTATATTGATGTATTTGTTCCTTGATGGGAACAGATGCAGTCAAGATAAAAGTGCACGACGCAAGCATTTTGTATGTACAACTTATAATACACATTGGATCTGTGTATATAAAAGAGGCGCCGTGATACCATGTGACACGGGAAGGTTCGTGGAAGAAAAACAAGGAAAAAGGATCAACAAATCCAGCCAGTGAATGGTGTCTTAATAATCCTTTTAAGGGTATTTCACTTCTTACATATTCAAGTGATCTAACCAGGCAAAAAAAAAAAAAATTAAAAACCTAATTTTGATCAAATTACTCACTGAAATAAAAAGTCCACCTCATAAAGTGTCAAGGTGAGTCTTTAAACAGAAAACAAGGCAGCAGGTGCTTAAGGTGTTTCATCATTAATATATTTTCACTCCGAGCGAGTTCAGCTGAATAGAGCTTGTTTAAAGAAATAAGTTCAGGCATAATGATGCACTGTGAAATTCAATATAAATGTCGAATGACATTTTTTTTTAAAGAATAAAACATTCTAACTACATGGTAAAAAATGGAGGCAGGCTCTCCAATAAGTCAACTTGATGAGGGCTTCTGGAGAAATCGTAGAAAATGATAAAAACGTAGACTTGAGGATAGATTATACTGCGTTTTGGTAGTTTTTTGCAAAGATAGAACTATACAAAAACTACATTGAAAGTTGCTTCTTTAATTGTACCATCTCAAGTGAACTATGTCTTGATATTCCCCTTGTTTTATCTCTATTTTAACAACACATTAAAGCAATTACCGTGCCTTATTTTGTGTGCACTGCACTTGAAAATTTCTGACAAAATGCCAAATAGCTTTGAGAACACTTTGCATGCTTCTCTTCAAGCCTGCGGCTGCTGTTTTTCCACGTTTTTTTTTTCTTTTTTCCTTCCCCCTGAACAGACTAAATGAATATTGACATCACATTTTAAATAATCATTCACGTTTCCAACGAGAATAGCGAAATTCCGACGCGGTCGTCCTCATCAATCATCATGAACCCGATATGACTGATATAGTCAGTCGGAGATTACAGACATACATATGCTGGGCACACTGCAGAGATCATAAAGCACTGGTTTGTCATTGTGGTAGTTCCGGGGTTCTAGTGTATCGAACGTGACTGAAATTTTTATTCATGAGGCTGCTCTCAAACAGCGGGGACAGACAGCACTAAAGCTCCTCGAGGCCCGGCGCGCGCGTGTCTCAGGAGAGTCCCACGACGAGGCAGCGAAATCAAAGATGCACGGCGAGAGAAAGATATGTACCTATTACTGTTCTAACTCATATCCACAAAACGGGGTATCACCT
>NC_051435.1:17255103-17257474 GCF_001649575.2 Kryptolebias marmoratus | reverse complement strand
CCCCCCTCTCTTTTTTTCAGATTTTACAGGAGCTGTTTGTACTTGATATGCAGGCTTGCCTCACGTTTGACGCAGAACAAAGCAGTGTCGGCGTTTATCGCCGCTAAGCTGTCACGTCTCGGTGATGGAACTCAAAGCAGCTATTAGCCGCACGTTTGAGGAGGAGACACGAGCACAAGGAGAGGCAGAAATCAAACACGTGCCCCTAATAGATGCAAGCGGACACAAACATGCACACGAGAGCCCGGACGCCCTCTTTCCTCATCCACCAGCTGATAGGCAGATGGTGAGAGTCACTCTGAGCCGCTGACATGGAGGTGCATATAATTTAAAGCCTTGTTTGCATTTTAAAATACATCAGTACCATATTGACGTACAGTATACATCATGTCAGCGAGGGCCCTCTCGTTTGCAGTGGGCCCTGGCTGCTGTTCCATATGCATAAGCAGAGGAGGAGGGGGGGACAAAAACGCCACTGCCTCATAAGAAGGTGATACTTCTTCACATAATGAATGTGGCCTCTGCCCAGTCTGAAGGTCAGCCTTCATTTGTGTATAATGGGCAAGAGTCAACTGTTTTCCAAATGAGACGTATGCAGAACAGACTGCCGAGTAAATATTGAAATCACCTCTGGGCTGTTTGTGTGATAAATTCCCCCCACAAATCAGGTGCCGCTCACAGGGAGTGACGCAGTGGAGCTCGCCGATGCTCTCTGACTTATGAGAAAGACGTGGTTTCTGGCACCGCAGCTTAAACTTCAGGAACAATAAAACAAGGAACAGGGAAATTCGTCCATGTATAAGAAGTTTTTTGGTCAGATTTTATACCGAGTAAATAAAGGCCAAGAAATTGATTTATATCATTGTGAAATGGATGGAATGATCGCTTTTCCATTTTTTTTTTTTTTACTCATCACTCAGCTGCGACCTTCTGCCACTCTCTGAGTGCCCCAGTTCATATATTGAAATCTTTGCTCTGATAATTGTTTCATCTCAGCAGATCAATCGTCATATCCACATAATGCACACCTCAGTGCAATGGAGGCAATAAAGAGGCCAGGGAGACGCTGATGCCCACCAACAGGTCTAAATTAGCCACTCGGAGTCGAAACGTCAACCGGTCCCACTCAAGCTAATCTGCATTCATTACTATGCAAACAAAACAATCCGGCGCCATATATTCTTTCAAAGTCACCTTTAGATTCAGATACTTTTCTGATATTGGAGCCCAGACGAGTCGGAATCCTCCTGAGCACAAAACAAACAGCGCATCATGTAGAGAGTCGCACCAGAAAAAGGGGAGCATTTCAGCAAACAGAGAATAGCACGGCACTGTCACATGGGGAGCACAAAACAGCAAATAACAGAGACAAGGTCTGATGGTAGCCCTTGGAGCAGCTGTCATATTAAATAATAATGAAGGATCTATTAATATGCAAAGGAAGCAGCAGCCGACTGGCTTAACGCTGTCATGCCTCTGCATATTGTCAGGATCTTCATCATTAATTAACATGCTAGCTGCCCCATACCTGCGATAATGTCAGAACATTCTTACAACAAACACCCCGATGCCTGTGCCCTCCGCAACTAACTTGTATAATTAAATTAAAATCAGATTAACTTCACATCAGCACACAAAAGACTGACTTTTACCACTTTCTTTGCCACTTAAATTCAAAAGATAACATTATTAATGACTGCAGCTCATCTGTTGTGTTTCTTTTCTGCTCTGCATTAGTGGGGGATGGAGGAAAAAAAAGCGCTTTATTTATTTGGACGAGCGGGATAAATGGAAGGGAGACGCTCCATGTCAACGAGCATGGCCGTCTAATTTTATGCATGGACTGGTGGCGGCACGGCGATGACAAACCGGGGATGGGAACGACGCCACTCTTAGGTACACTAAAGCACTTGAACTGTGCCATCCACATCATGACAAATTTAGTATCAATTACAGGGTGCGCTAACCTTATGACAAGCAGCGGACCGAGAGAGGAGGGGCAGAGACACAAAGAAGTGATGCTAAATTACCTGCTGCACACTGGATCTATTTTAAACCTGATAGAAGTGGCAGTGGATTATGATCCACTCAGCGGCACAAGATGACATGCTAATTGTATACTGAGAGAGCGTAAATATTAAGGAGAGCCATCACGTTGGATGTACAGTACGAGTTTTATCAGTAGAGTACAGGATGCTCCTCTGGAAGATGTAGGTGACATTCATTTCTCTAATGGTAAATGCAGTGCTCTTGCCTTATTCAAAAGGCCGAAGCCATATTCAGGACATAAATGAATTACACCGAAGCTGGTGCTTAAGTAGTGGTCAGAGTGTGAGCGCAGCACCCCGCCCCCGCCCCCTCCTCCCCCAAC